>NC_037598.1:1139647-1347147 GCF_003073045.1 Pomacea canaliculata | reverse complement strand
GGTAAAGTCTCAGCTTGGTATTGATGCTGTACTGTGTCGACTTCCAGATGTTGCGTAGGCTACAAAAGATGCCCCTGCCTTTGCTCAGTCTGCTCTGGATGTCACGGCCTGCTCCTCCATCTTGCGTGACCACGCTGCCCAAGTAGGTGACGCTTTCAACCATCGGCAGGTCTTCTCCCTCTATGCTGATCGGTGTTGTATTGATGGTGTTCAGGGTCATCACTTCTGTCTTTGTCCGGCTGATGTGCAGTCCGACCTGCTGCGCAAAAGTGTGCAGGCGAGTCGTCTTCTCCTGCATGTGCCGGTGGGTGTGTGACAGCAGGGCCAGGTCGTCGGCAAAGTCTAGGTCTTCTAAGTTCGTGGAGAGTGTCCATCGTATGCCCCTTGGTTCATCTTCCGTTGTATGGCGCGTTACCCAGTCAATGACAAGGTTAAAGAGCAGGGAAGACATCACGCAGCCTTGTCTCACTCCGGTCCTGACCTCAAAGTAGATGTCACTGTTTCCAACACAGCATGAAAAGTTCGCATAGAAGCTTTTGATCAGCAGTACAATTTCCATTGGTATTCCGTATGCTCTCAGGATGCGCCAAAGGCTCTCTCTATGGATGCTGTCAAAAGCCTTCTGGAAATCTACGAAGTTAATATAGAGCTGCCTCTGCCACTCTGTGCACTGTTCTATGATGTTGCGTAGTGCGAATATCTGGTCGGTGCATCATCTTCTTCTACGAAAACCAGCCTGTTCTTCTCTAAGTTGTGTGTCCACTGCCTCTGAGATTCGTTGGATGATGATCTTTGTCATGATCTTGCTCGGGATGGACAGGAGAGTTATTCCTCGCCAGTTGTTGCAGTCGCTAAGGGATCCTTTCTTTGGGATTTTGACGATCACTCCTCTGGTCCAGTCATTTGGGACTTGCTTCCCTTCCCATACTGCGGTAAATAGGGGTTGCAGGATATTGGCTGCCAGTTCTGGGTCTGCCTTGAATAATTCAGCATTCAGATTGTCCTGGCCTGGTGCCTTTCTGTTCTTCAAGGACTTAATTGCTGTGATGATTTCCTGCTTCTCTGGTGGGGCGATGTTAACGTCTAGGTCCTCAATGGCTTCTTGTAAGTCGGCTACTTCAGAAGGTGGTGGTCTGTTCAGTATCTCTCTGAAGTGTTCAGCCCAGCGTGCTTCTTGTTCTCTCTCTGTCGTTAGCAGCTTCCCTCCCTTGTCCTTGACTGGGGCATTGTTGGTGCTGTGGAATTTGCCGCTAATCGTCTTGGTGATCGTGTACAGCTTTCCTTGTTCTCCTTTTCTTGCTGCTTCTTCGGCCTCACTTGCTAGGTTGTTCAAGTAGGCCTTTATAGGGCTGATATTAATTAAAACCTTTATAGGGCTGATATTAATTAAAACCTTTATAGGGCTGATATTAATTAAAACCTTTATAGGGCTGATATTAATTAAAACCTTTATAGGGCTGATATTAATTAAAACCTTTATAGGGCCAGAGGTGTTCAGGGAAATAAGGTTAGTTGCGTCTTACTCATTTCTGGCATTCGTTGTTAGGAAAGAAGGGAACACTACGGCTGGCGATGAAAATGATAATAAAACTCCTGTAGTAATGTCGCCCCGCCAGTCTGGACAAGAGACGATAAATAAAAATATGTTTTTTTAAAAAATTAAAAAATTCAACCACTAAATAAACGCAATTTTTTAGCTACTCATATCTGGCTGAACTGTAGGGTTATCAGGGTCTGCCTCACTGACGTCTACTACATTGAAGTAAAATATACTTATGTCATATTTATTGTTTATCAAGGCAGTTTATTGTGAAGTAATTGTTGCGTCTTATGTTTCGTACAGCAATTATAGAACCACCTGAAGAATGCACATTACCACCAAAAGCGCTGCTGATTGCGGCCCTCTCTATTCCAATTGGGTTGATCATCTTTATTATGTGAGTGATATTATACAAAAAATGTTGTATGTTTATATGTTTGGGAGGGAGAGCCAAACGATTAGGAATTCTTAATAGCTTTGTTGAACTTTAGCCATTTGGAATGAGTGTCCGTCTATGTATGTTCACTTTTCACGGAACAGAAATAAACTTATTCTCTTTTGTTGGGCCTAATAGTATTTTGTTTCCAAATGTTTTATTACTAAAAGATGAATACAACTGGAAAGGATCAATTTACGAAAACAAGTCTTGTAGTAGACTTCGTTCTGCTTCAGTGGAGCACCACTTTGAAATTTTTTTCATTGTCTGTAACTGACTTGTCATCTACAGAATAGTGCTTACGTGAATGAGCTGAAATATTTCTGTATAAGCAACTTCTGTAACAAAGATCCCTTATTTTGAAATTTCATACAAAAGTGTTATGATGATACTGCATAAAGACCCAAACCACAGAGCCTACATCGTGTATTTACCAAGTATGGGCTTTTTAAAACTGAATGAAATTTCCTTTGTGATGCAGATGTCGGCTGGCTGGTTCGTCAAAAGAAGATACTCCACCAGAAGAAACTGAAGAAGGAGAGAAGGTGGAAGGAGAAGGTGAAGAAGGAGAAAAGGAAGGAGAAGGGAAAGAAGGGGGAGAAGAGGCAGCCTCAGAAGCAGGCCCAGATAATGAGTGAGATTGAACTCGCCTTACAAAAGCGCTTCGTGCTTGCCATGTGTACATTGTGTCAACTATATAATAAAAACTGACAGTCTCCATCATGTTCTCATTATTTAGTTGTACACACAGCTTTCGGAGCTATTTTGGTTGTCATTGTAAGTACATTTTGATAGACGCTACACACTATAACAATATTTTCAACTTACGTTTTCGGTTGCACACACAAAGGACTGGTGTATGCTGCTGCTTATAAGAGACACATTTGCTTTAGACAAATGGACTATTTTAATAGCTTTAAGCTTCTCCAGGTTATATGTATATAACAGGATTAAGCGCAAAAAAAATTCCATTTGAATTCGCCAGTTGCGGTTGCATTGTGGTATTCGAAAGTTTTCATTTTCAATTAATGTTGCTTTTATGTTGATGAAGTCGTTGCATCTGATGAATAAAATTAAGATTTAAAAATATTTCACTTTTTTGTTTTTGTAAACAGAACTGGTGTCACCTTTTTTTTATAGGGATATGTGTAATTATAATGGCAGGCCTGATACAAAGATAGATGATCTTTTGATGAGTAGGTGGAGCACGGGGAGAGAGAAAATAAGACTTAAATGGAAACAGGTCTCTTCGCTACCCAGGAGAAATTCGGCAGATTGTCTTTTACCTTCTTATTCAATATTGTTAGGTATGTTCTGCCCCTTCCTCTTCACGTGTCTCCGTTCGAGGCCTTGATCCAGCCTCATAATGCATCTCCACAGGAAACGCTCACTCCTCAGTTCTTCATTCCTGCAATTATTTCATGTTTTTTTATAGTGACATCTGTTAGCTGACGCTTTTATTTCTTGATTTGACGAGCTATAATCCAACGTGTAAATGTGCTTACACATTATTATGTGTAAATGTGCTTACACTTATTATCATTATTATTTGACTGACGCAATTAGTGTAGAGGGAGGAGGGAAGGGATATCGGGAGTGAAGGAATGAAGATGTTACAGCTCTACAGCTATATACGGACTATATCAAATCACCAGCAAAAATCTGAATTTAAGAAACGTCTCATTTGAAAAATAATCAACAACAAAGCGATTAACTTTATTATTCATACATTAAAACATGTAATCAGTAAATCTCACGTTTACACGATACAAGTCTTGATTCGCGTTAACTATGTAAAAGTTTGGTTTTCAATCCTCAGCCTCAGCCCTCAGGTCCGGAGCTCAAAACAAAGAAAACCGACACAGTGTTTTCCCAGATGCCGCCCCTGTCGGAAGTTCAATTAGATCCGGCACATCAACGACGACGACGACGACGACGACGTTGACAACAATAACACCTTCAAAAGGTTTTACTTAAATAATTTACACTATTCCAGAACTTTACACAGAGCAATGGAGAAAGTGGCTATATAGGTTCTTCCATCTAGTCGAGTGGGGAGGGGTTTGGGAGGTGTAGAAGGAGGGTCGCTGTTCCGTGTGTTTACTGTTGTTGGTGCTGCTTACTGTTGTTGGTGCCCTCTTTTCCTGTCGTCACTTGCTCTTGGTGTCTAGGAGAGCTGACAGAAGTGGTTGCCAGATTCTTTGTGCTGCTATATTCTAGGCTTCAATTTAGTTTTTTGTACTATATTAGTTTTTTCTGTGGGCTTAGCTTCTCGTGCCGGGGGTGACTACCCAGTCTTTCTCTGGCTGGGTGACTCAGCTGGCCCAGCCGATTTTCTTATGCTTTTTCTTTTTCTCCTTTACATGGCCCTTTCACCTATATTCTTTTTCTAATCAAGCATTACCCTCTTATACTTCAGTTTTAACCTTTTTCTGTTTACTATAGTTTTCTCTTGTCTTCCTTTTCCTACCATGCCCAACTTCCTGCTCCCGTCTTTCTTTTAGGGGACTTTAATGGGCACCACCCCTTGTGGGGCCGGGCCTCGACTGACACCAGAGGAGAGTTGTTTTTTTATGGAAAGCGATCTCTGTATTTTGAACGAAGGCTCTAACACCTTTTGCCGTCCTTACAGAAGTAAAGAGTCAGCAATAGACTTATCAGTGGTCAGCCCAGCACTTTTATTAGATTTTAACTGGGCTGTACATGACGAACTGTGCGGCAGTGTTCATTTTCCTATTATTTTAAAATTTATAACTAGTCTGGAACGGAACGATAATCTTTGTAACGGCGGGTAGAATCTGACTAAAGCAGATTGGCCTGCTTTTCAGACCATCTGCTCCACCCGTCTCCTCCGAAGTTCCATTTTTAATTTTGAGGTTAAAGACATTGGCAATGATCCTATGTTGCATCGTGCCAAGGTCTTCACCTCTATTTTAAATGAAATCGCATCAGAAACGATCCCTACATGAAGGCATCGTAATAGCGGATCACGGGTGCCATGGTTCACAGAGGAGTGTAGGGTGGCCCAGCGCGCTCGGAAGAAAGCCCAGCGCCTTGCCTTCCGACAACCTACTCCTGAAAATCTTCTAAGTTTTAAACGTAGTAGAGCTCATGCTCGTTATATTTTTAAACAGGCAAGAAAACTTGCATGGCAGAGGTTTGTGTCCTTACTGTCCTCCCGTACCGCTTCCCAGGCGGTGTGGGCGGCCATGAGGAAGATAAAGGGAAGGTTTCAGGCTAGCTTGATAGGCCATCTGCGGGTTGGAGACTCTGTTCTCACAGAGATACGAGATGTTGCTAATTCCTTAGCATCCACCATTGCTCACAACTCCTCTTCTTCACACTACTCTTCAGATTTCCAACGCTTGAAAACTGTTCAGGAATCTTCTGGCTGTGACTTTTCTTCCGATAACTCCGAAAAGTACAATTTACCTTTTTCTGTTTCTGAACTACAACAGGCCCTTCAAAAGTGCAAAGACTCTGCACCAGGCCCAGACAACATTTCATATCAACTGCTTACTCATCTTCCACATGTCTCTCTCCTTCTCCTTCTAGATCTTTAACTTTATTTGGGTGTCCGGCTGTTTCCCTTCCTCGTGGAGAGAGGCAGTTATGGTACCCATCCCAAAACCTGGTATGAATACCTCTGATCCAAACTCGTACCGTCCTATCGCTATCAATAGTTGTCTGTACAAAACTCTTGAACGCACGGCGAATGCTCGGCTCACCTGGCATCTCGAATCTCAAGGTCTCCTCTACAACCTGCAGTGTGGCTTCAGAAAATACCGCAGCAACCTGGACCACTTGGTCCGTTTTGAAACTTTTGTCAGGGATGCGTTTGTCGGCAAAGAACATGTTTTAGGGCTGTTTTTTGGAGAGGGTGTATGACACTACCTGGAAGCAAGGTATTCTGCTGGACCTTCACGCCCTTGTCTTTCGGGGTCGTATGCCACTCTTCATCTAGAATTTTCTTTGACATCGCCTCTTTCAAGTGAGAGTAGGATCTATCCTGTCTGATACTCAGGAACAGGAAATGGGCGTCCCTCAGGGCAGCATTCTTTCTCCAACTCTTTTCAAGATCAAAATCAACTCAATCTTAAAATCTGTTTGTCCCGGTTTAGAGGCCTCGTTATATGTAAATGACTTTGCTCTGTGCATTCGAGGCCGTTCCCTACCATACCTCGAACGCAAACTTTAACTGTGCGTAAATGCAGTACAAAGATGGGTGACAGAAAACGGCTTCAAATTTTCTCTTACGAAGTCAGTGTGCATCTGTAGCGATTCGCGTTTCCATGTGAATGTTATTTTTGTTCTACTTGATTATTATCCGCGATACCAGGGGAGAGCGTCACGCGAATGCTGACGCAATCTCCACGCGGATCATTTTTACGTCATTCAATGGGGTTTTGACGTAAGGAAGTCAGCAAGAGGTAACTACGCGACTGCGATCAATTGAGGTGGGAGCCATGCCGACTACATGGTACAGAGATTATGATTGGTCGGCATGGACTCCACGATGGGTCGCCAAGCAGTCGTCCTAGTTACCCGGTAGCTTGGGGCTTCATTGGTCAAAAGAGTTAGGCGAACTAACGTTTCCCAGGACAGTTAGAGACGAGCAGCTTGAGGTGACGGACCTCCGACACATTGTCCTCTTGCGTGTAACGGACGGTGGAACCAGAGACATTGAAGTGAATACTTCTGAGTCGTGCAGTGGAAATCTGTGCACGAGGACGGACCTTCCACTGTATTAGCATCACGAGAATAACGGATGCTATCATCGTACCTACCGAAGGGTAGTGCTGAATCGACACCTTCTCTACCGAAGGTGTTATTGTTTCGACCGTCAGGACGGTCAGAGACGAGCTGCTTGAGGTGAGAATCCTAGGACAAATTGCGTGTAACGGACGGTGTATTCAGCAGAGAGACATCAAAGTGAACAGTACTACACGGAGGCGGCAGACATTCACTGCGATCCGTCGTGGACTTTACTTCTGATGGTCGTGCAGTGGAAACCTGTGTATGAGGACGGACCTTCCACTGTATTAGTTACACGTGAATAACGGATGCTAACACCGTACCTACCGAAGGGTAGTACTGAATTGCCCTCCTTTCTACCGAAGGGTAGTGCCGAATCGCCATCTTCTCTACTGAAAGTGTTAACGTTTTGTCCGTTAGATACGCTTGGAAATAATCCGCCTTGAACATAACTCGCTTCAGATACATTTGGATTTATAAGCGATCGAGCATCAGCTCGCATACATCACTGTGTGAACAGCTGCCTTGGATATAAATTGCCGGTTCAACGGTTCGAGGAAACATCGGTGACATCCGTGACGATGATTCCTCGACGTGGATATAACTCTACGATCGTCTGTTCGGCGGACTTCTGTACCGATTGTGTGTGTGTGTGGAGACTGAATCATTGGACTGCTGGCGTCAGATGTCAGCTGGGGGCGGATCGCACGGTCCTGCTTCGTCTATATCGTGCACTGGTCCGCTCCAAGCTAGACTATGGATCCATCATCTATGGATCTGCTCGAGAGTCCTACCTCAAAATTCTCGATCCAATTCATCATCAAGGGCTCCGCATCTGTCTGGGTGCCTTCCGCACCACTCCTGTACAAAGTTTGAAGCTGGTGAGCCCCCACTTTCTCTCCGTCGTCTGAAACTCGTGCTATCCTATGTCTGTCACTTAAAAGCTCATCTTGGAAACTCTGCGTACCGTGCTTTTTTCAGACCTCAGCGTAATGCCCTGTATGCCATTTGTACCAAGGAACAAAAGCCATTATCACTCCGAGTAGCACCTCACCTACAAGCTGCCGGAGTAGATATTCAATAGGTAGAACCTCTTTCTCTACTAAAAGCTCCTCCTTGGATCCTTCCTGCTCCAGAGATTTGTTTTGATCTTAAAGCGTTTAAAAAGGGGGACACTAGTGACCCCATCTATCTCCAACACTTTCTTGAACTCATTTCTGACTATCCTGAATTCTGCTCTGTATTTACAGATGGTCCCAAGGGGTGGCCCAGTCGCTGCGGCAGCAGTTCCGTCCTGTCATCCGCCACGGGCTGCGAACTGCAGAAGTTCACGCCATCTTGCTTGCCTTGCAGCATGCTCACATATCTTAGGAGCACAACTCTCTGATTATTTCAGGCTCTCTTTCTGCACTCCAAGCTCTTCTTTCAAATGTTTCTGACCACCCCCTTGTGATCCAGATTCATAAAATTAATGCAGCACTCATTCAACGAAGCAAGGACATTGTTTTGCTTTGGGCGCCTGGCCATTCTGGTATTCCAGGTAATGTTCGAGCAGACCAGGCTGCCAAGACTGCATGTCTTTCCCCTGGTAAACTACAGTCACTTATTTCATCAGATTGCAAACCTTTAATCTCAGCATACATTCAGACCTTATGGCAACTGCACTGGGACACTATGGGCCAAAACAAATTATACGCCACCCTGTATTTCCGACCGCCTACCTTCTTGCCGCCCTACGAGACTTGTTCTTGCAAGATTATAGATAGGACACACGTAGGCCACGCAAGGACACTTCTTGCGAGGTGAACCATCACCTGTTTGTCCCTTGTGTAGGGGAAATTTTAATGTTTCGAACTTTTTGATTATCTGTCCGGAGCTTCAGACTATTCGTTGTCAATTTTTTTACAGAGAATTCTTTATTTTCCTTATTTAGGTCCGTCCCATCGGCAGCAATCTTTTCATTTTTAAAGAGGATAGGACTTGATCTTAAAATTTAAAATATTTTCTGTCCTGATAGTTTACTGTTGATTTTGGTGTATTGGTAGTCTTTTTGGGCTTCACCAGCCCTTTTTCAATTTTTATCCATCTTTTTACATTTTGTTTACTTATTATGCCAGCTTTTAAACAAATATATCATGTTTATATGACTTGGGAAGATTTATCCCTAAACCTTCGAGATCAAGGCGAGCGTAGATCAGTATGAAGACTGAAAGCCATTAACACCCGCAGTAGCCATTCTCTGAGCTTCCATGAAACATCTCGCAAGTGTTCACAGGCAAGCGATTAAAACACTTCTCCTAAAACTTAAACGAGACCCAAATGACTTCACCTCTCTGCGCGTCCTTCCTCTAAAAGACAGACTTACATTTAATAAATGCTTTTTCATGTACAAGATACTGACTGGCAGTCTATCGCCCAAGACTCTCTCAAGTAGTTTCCTAAAATGACACAAAGACTTTTACAAAAATTAATGTCCTCATTCCTAGAGTAGACCTTTTTAAATGTAGTCTAAAATACTCAGGTAGAGTGCTGTAGAATAGCCTCCCTCTCCATCTTAAGCAATTGAACTCCCTGAACTGCTTTCGACGCCATCTACCAAAACACATTCAAGAAAATTAGATGAGGCCTCTAGAGATACCCCCAACTCCGGGACCATTGTAATTATCTGTTTTTCTTAATCACCACTTTTGTACACATTCATCTTCCACTCTCCCTTGATACCTTCTTCTTGTTGGTCCTATTCGCGCCCAGTAGAGCATAGGGCCACAAATTTGCGGCTTCCGTAGTGTTTTATTTTGTACAGGGTGGGGTTGCTAGCCCCACACCCAACCCTCCTCCTTCATCCGGGCTTGGGACCGGCAGGTTACCCGAGTGGTTTCCAGGCGGAGTTCCCTTGATACCTTACCCTATGTTCATTACTAATTATTCTCAGAATTACTTCAATTACTTAGTTTATTCTTTCCCCCTCTCTTTAATAAAGAATTGTCATTGTCTCTCTCTCTCTCACACACACACACACACAGAACAATGAACACATCTTTAAGTACGAGGTTAACTCAATAAGCTTAAGTTATGCTTTTTTTACACCTATAAAATCTTTACAGTTAATTGAGAACAAGTCAATAAAAACAGAGAAATTTTGATATATACAAACTTGGTGGTTGATATATGAACTGATAGTTATGTGACTTTATTTTAATTGTCTAGAACACACGAGAAAGAGATATTTTTTTATAAGTTATACCTGATTTTCATATAAATCATTTTATAATTTGTTGTTTTCCTTCTCTGACCTATTCTATCATGTTGTGCACAGGCATCACTTTACGCTGCACTTGCGGTGCATTTTTTAAAACAAAACTAGATTTCTTTTTTTAAACAGTCATTTTAACAGTTTGCAAATGTTCGGAATTGAAAGTTAAATTAAATGTCATGACTATTTTGTTTTAAATAGTCATATTGCATTTGAAGTATTCGCACCTTGAATGAAGCCCAAAGATCCGGAGGGATAACTCTCTAGATGTGAGATTTCGAGGGGTGAGGGTAGCAGAGTGTTGTCCGCCCTACGAGCGCCATCTGTACGGTCATCAGTCAAGAAAGTGCCACAGCAAACAGCGAAACATGAAGATGGACAGTGTCAGCCGTTGCTACAATTTGATTTGGCTCAGAATGCTTTTGATGTGCGTTATCTTCTGTGTAGTGAGAGGTGAGTCTTAATCTACCGAGAATCTCTGCACCGCTGCTGCTGGCTACAACGTTCTTCAAGCATCATGACGTCACTAGTCCAATTGCCGTCTGCTTTGCCAGTTGCGAAATGAAAACTGAATATTTCAATATAAGTATAATTTGTATGCAGTTGTCCACTTCCTTCGCTAGCTAAACATTTTGATAACAGTGAAAGGGAAGATTCAGAATTCGGAATGAAGCCTTTTCTTTAATTTTTCCTGAAAAAGCTAGAGATCTTGATCAGTTGAAACTCAAGTAAATATAGACTTATGCATCTTTAGGACTATTTAGAATACATTTTTTGGCAGCCGTTTGTTTTAATATTTCTTTATTTTTTTTAATCATCACAGCTCAAGCAAAAGGTAAGTAACAGAATTTTGATTTTTTTTTGTTCACGTTTGATTCTTTAGAATAACAGAATTTTAAAGCGGATTTCAAAAATGCTGTAGAGCTTGGAAAATAAATATTAATAATAATATTTTTCTCGCTGTTTTCTAAAGTAATAATTGACGACCACTAACTTTATTACAGGTTTTAATTGTACTTGTGTTGATTTATGATGTTTGCTTTATCGTGTAAAATTAACTTACATTGTCTTTGCCAAAAAGGATTTAAAATGTTTTTTTATATTTACTGCTCTATTTAATATATTATCGTTTAAAGCTCTGACCCCTTTCCATATCCTGTCGTTTTTTTTTTGTTTGTTTTGTTTTTTTCTTGTTTCTCCTCCTCCTCGTTTGTCTTAATATTTAATTATTAACGTCGTTCACAAACACAATATCACGAATAGAATGTTGAGCTATTTTTTGTTTGTTTGTTATTTGTCCAGTTCCTCCTCCTCTTCTCCTTCTCATCATTTGACTTTTTTAAAATATATAATTTTTATCATCACAGTTTTATCAAGAGGTGAGTAAAAGAATTTGTTCACATTTTCCTCTTTGGAATCACAGAATTTCGAAAAGGGATTTCAAAAATAGCATAGTGCTAAAAAAATAAATATTAATAATCTTTCTTTTATCTTTATATTCTAAAGTATTAATCGACGACCACTCATTTTATTACTGATTTTAATTGCAGGTGTGTTAATTAGTGATAATAGCTTTATTATGTAAAGTCAACTTATATTGTCTTTGCCAAAGAGTTAAAATTTTTGTTGCTGCTTTATTATCTTACCGTTTTGAGCTCTGCCCCCTGTTCCTTTTAATGCATAGTTTTTTTTATTTTCTCCCTTTTAAATATTGAATAGGTTTAAGTCTACATTAGATGAGCTCAAAGATACTGAAACAATACGGAAAGAAATTGAATCTTGAATCTTGAATCTAATCTTTTATTACTTGCAATTTTATTACTTTTATTACTGGAGATACTTCTATTGAGATCTACAAGCACCTAGCTTGAGTAGAAGAATAGAAAAATGCTTAACTAAGTCATGGTTTTTGATAATTATGTTTTTAACCTATCAGTATACCTACAAAGAATGTTTTTAATCTGTCGAAAATTCGAAGGACATAATCACAATTTAAATAAAGTTAGTATTAACAAGCTGTCCACAAACTGTTTGGAGATTTAAGATTATTTATTCTATTAAATCATCGGTACTACAGGAATCTTCCCAGTCTACAACAGTACAACAAACGAAGTACCAAGTCTTACAGGCTGAACTGGAATGTATTTCACAAATTCTTTCCATGCAAACGTTCTCTAAACATAAATGGAATTATCCGTGTGATGTTAACTGCACAAGACAGACCACACACATATTTATGGATTGTCTCATATTTTACTGCCATATTGTCTAGAAAGTTTACAATGACTACTTTGAACCACTCCATCAAAACTCGTGCTACAATTTGTTATTAGTTTATTATTACTATTTGTCCACAGATAAGATATTACCAAATGTGGTATCACGAGTTGTGATGGAGTGGTTCAAAGTATTTTAAACTCTTTAGATGGTTCCATTGGTTGTAGCCTTAACAGCATAAATGTATTCAAGTCCAGTCTTGATGTCTGTGTTTCTATGCTTAGCGTTGATTGAAATCTCGAGAAGGGAAGGGAAGAGGAGTGGATCTATACCAAGACTGCGAGAAGTAGTTTCAGCCATTTAAAACAAGTTCACCCCACTAGACCCTGTTTACCAATTGAGAGTCCTAGAAGCAAGTACACACGTGCTATAGAGATTGCATTCAACAAGTAACACGATGTAGTTGTGATTTAGTAATTATTTATGGAGATCCACTTGGGTATATTTTGTGAATATCTTGGCATGTATGTACTTAATGAATGCAACTTATAGCGGTGCCATTAGTGTGTACATTAAAAAATCGAAAAATCTGCAAAACACCCAGACAAATTCAGATATTTTATATTAGTAGTTTACACAACGCAAATATTTTAATTAGAATCGTGGACAAATTATGATTTTGAAATAAGCAAAGGAACAGATGTTGATCAGATGTTAAAAAAAATGATTCAACCTGAGTGTAAGTGTGGGTTAAGCAGATTGACATGTAGTTGACATTGGCGTGTAGGTTAGATGTATAATTTGTAGTTCTCTTACTGTCATGAAAAAAATATAAGGCTAAGAATAAAGCTCTGAAAGATAATGCCACCATCTGCTAGCTATTCTCAACATGAAATTAGTTTAGTTGGGATTAAAAACTCTTCAACTGTTTCATATTAATCAAAGTGTGGACATTTAAAACCAAATGTTCAAAAATAATAATATGAGCTTTACGCTAAATCTGAAAATAACATAATTTATTCGGGTGTTATTGACGACAAAGAATCTTTCTTATTCCTGGTCTATCAAGTGCAAAATCAAAACAGTTCTGATAACTGTTGCCCGTCTCGCGGTAAGTCGCTGCGATCTGCGCGGTTCGTACACGACAGGGACTGTCACCTCTGGTACTGTCATATCTGGCACCACAGACACTGTTACTTCTGGCACCACAGGCATTGTCACAAGAGTTCTGTGTTGATGGTTTGGAAGAGTAGCATACCACCCTGGCGTTTCTTTTTCACTGTCGTCAACCTGAAGGTATGGCGCCTCCGGCAGTTGAATGTCCTCTAACTGTAGAGGCGGCCTCGCTACTTTTATGTCGTTCCTATTGGGGTTAGTGCGAACCCCCCAGCGAGGGTTCTGACTGTGTACACAGCACTCTCCTCCCCAATTATCCGGTTGGTGATCACATACAAGTCTGGTTTCCAGATGTCTTGCATTTTAGTGCGACCGGTGACCCTGTTGGTAATGTACACGTACTGCCCAACGTGTAGTGGCTGGTCTCGCACCCGCTAATTGTCGGTGTGCTGATCCCTGTTACGCGCAGCGGTCCGGTGGCGCAACGATTAGCGCCTGTCACCAATGCAGTGAAGGTTGGCTGCCCAGAGTTCATTTCTCTTCTCGGGCACGCTGTTCTTTCTCTGCACGTGGCATCTGTTTACATGGCTGGCTGCTTGCCGTAATATAGCCTCAGTTGCTGGCACGGCGTAAAACACCAATCCCCCCCCCCCTTGTGTTACGCAGGGCCTTGTGAAAGGCTTCCTGCAGCCGATGGCGATGTTGTCGCACCAATCGGTTGTGCTTACGGCAGAAGGGCCTGGTCGGCCTAGGGAGTAGTCAACTGGAAGGCGTGGCTCACGACCAAACAGTAAGAAGAACGGCGCGAACCCTATTGCAGCATGTGGAGTGTTGTTGTAGGCCTGAAGTAACTCTGGCAAGTATTTTGGCCATCGCCGCTTGTGTTCAACAGGAAGCGTTCTCAGGAGGTCGTGCATGGATCGAGTGAATTGCTCACACTGACCATTGTCCTTGGGGATGGTATGGCGTAGTGCGGGACTTCTTGATGTCATAAAGATGGCACAACTCTCGCACAACTTTGCCTTCAAAGTCTCGGCCATGATCACTGTGCAGTCGCTGTGGGACACCAAACCTCTGAAGCCATTCCTTCACAATCACCTTCGCGACAATCTCGGCTTCCTGGTCTCTTGTGGTGATGGCCTGCACATGTCAGTCATCACTAGCACATTGTCCCTGCTGTCACTTGACATTTCTAATTCGTACAGTCAATGACCAGCACTGCAAGTGGGCAATCAGCTAACAGATGTCCTGGAGGTGTATGTACACTTTGCTGACGGATTAGCACACACCTGTCACAATTTCTATATAGTTTTTAACATCGGTGTACATTCCCGGCCAGTACACTCTGGCTTTTAACAGTGACATAGTCCGGTATAATCCTAGGTGGCCCATGCGGTCATGCACTAATGTGAGAACATCGGGTCTGAGGGCGCTGGGAGCACAAGTTGTTTTTACCTCACCAGGTGTAGTGTCACTCACTCTTCGCAACAGCAGCTCGTCCTGACAAAACAGTCTTGATTGTTGTTTTCTCAGCACGCATGCTTCGTGTTCCTGTGAAGGCGGAGGTAACTTTGGCCAGGCATAATGCTAGCCCTGAGGATACGATCCTCAGCCTGCAGTGTCCTCAATGTAGCGGTTGGAAGGTGGGGAAACACTCCAATAGAGGGTATAATGTCATCATCAATGGACTGGTTATACGCGTGCACATCAAATGACTGCTGTGCACACCACAGCTCACACGATTCATAAATCTCTACTGGAATGGGAGTGCCGTTAGAGTCAGAGAGGTACACACCCGAATGTGCATCATCACATATTGGAAGTCTAGACAATGCATCTACAGGATTCTGACTGGCTGGTCGATACACAACAGTCATGTCAACTGTGCCAGTTGCGATGCCCATCTCTGTTCCGCTGCTCCCAGCTTTGCAGTCTGGTAATGGACAAGCGCGTTGTTGTCGGTGTACACGACGAACTGTGCATCTAGCAGGTAGTGTCCGAACTTGTCAGCCACCGCCCACTTCATCGCAAGAAATTCCAACTTCATGCTGCTGTAATTGCTGTCATTTCGCTCTGTGGGGCGCAGACGTCGGTTGGCATAGGAAATACCCCGCTTTCTGCCCTCCTGCACCTGCGACAGAATGGCATCGAGTCCCTCGTTGCTGGCATCGGTCTCTACAATGAAGGGCTGTGCGCAGTCAGTGTACCCTAGCACTGGTGCACCTGACAACACCGACTTAAGGGTGTCAAACGCAGCCTGGTCGACATTTTGCTGTGATATCATTCTGTCTCTTTTTCTTTCCTTGCGTAGCCTGCGTCACCAGGTCATGTAATGCGCCAGCTATCTTGGTGAACCCCTTGATATATTGCCAGTAGTAGCTGGCAAATCCCAGGAAGCTGCATAACTCCGTGACAGTCTTTGGCACCGGCCACTTCTAAATTATTTCCACCTTACCCGTTTCACAACTGACATCTTCAGTGGAAATGGTGTGGCCCAGGAGGATCACCTCTCGCCGGAGGAAATTGGCACTTATCCAGCCACAGTTTTTAACCCAGTCTCCGTGATGCGCCCCAAGAGCCGATCGTGATGTGCTAAGTGTTTGTTGAACGTCTTGGAGTATACCAAAAGATCGTCTAGGTCAGACCTGGGCAAACGCCGGCCCGCGGGCCGGATCCGGCCCGCCTCCTGTCTCTGACCGGCCCGCCCGCTGGCGAAGGGATAGTATATATATACTATATATACAGTATTGGGTAAAACTGAGTTAACTATATTAGTCCGGCCCTCTAAAACCATCCCAATTTCTCACGCGGCCCCTTGGGAAAATTAATTGCCCACCCCTGGTCTAGGTACACAAAAAGGACCGAAATTAAAAAGTCCAACATGGTTGTCTGCATTAACCTCTGGAAAGTGGCTGGTGCGGACGTCAGACCCATTGGCTTCCTGGTATACTCAAATAGTCCCATGGGTGTCACGAATGCGGTTTTGTGTCTGTCGTCTGGGTGCATCGCTATCTGGTGATATGCTCATCACTTTAATTGTGGCCATTGGAAATGCAGGATCGTGCGTGTTGCCAGCGGCCCTAGCCAGTCCTTTTGTTGACACTGTCCTCTCAAGATGAACTTCATGCACGGCTGCCAGTACTGCCTGTGCCAAATCTGCGGTAGAGTTCATTATCCGATCAAGGACATTCTTCCCTAGTAGAAGCGACACGCGCCTCCTGCGCTCACTTGTGACCACATCGACCAGGTCCTTGACCACCAGGATAGGAACGTCCTCCGACACTGGCCGAAAACATGTCCACCACCGCCACTCCTGAGTATGGTACCTCTGCTCCGCCGGTCCCTCGCAAGGAGATAGGGAGATGCTTTAGCTGTAAGTCCTGTATGTGCCCTCGTGCCCACTCGTCAGTGACCGTCGTTACCTCACTGCCGGTGTCGAGCAACGCCATCACTCAACTGCCATGAATGACAACCTCCGCCGTCGGACACTTTCCAGTCAGGCCAGCTACACTTTATTTCCCTGTCATCCTGTTACGGAAAACGGGGGCAGTCACTTTCCCTGACCGGTTGGGCTGCAGTCCTCCGAGATGTTGTTAATCGCCGCCACTTCCACGCTATGCCCCGCCTTCTACCTCGCATGTTAAAGCTGTTTGGGGGAGGGCAGGCTCGCTGACTGTCTAGTTGTCTCGCCTGCTGTCGTCGCAAATATTTTTGTTGTGTTGACAATCATCCTCCCGGTGTCCCTCTCGTTCGCACCAATAGCACACGAGTGCCGCCGGTCGTGTGGTGCGGGTGGGGGGACATTACTTTGTTGTGCACTGTGAGGTTGGGAGGCCCCCTCCATTTACAACTGTCTGATTCGTGCGGTTAGGCGATCTATTTCATCCTCCCTGTCATCATTGCCCTCCTCTCTCTCTACTCGCCGTGCGGTCTTAGAAGGCCGGCAACAGAAGAGGACTCGTGGTCAGCCAGATGTCTGGACGTTTCGCTTCGAACATGGCTATTTCTAAGCCCTTTAACAAACTGGCCGTTCGCTTTCGCCTGCAAATTCTGGAGCCTCGCGGCGTATTCGTCGACCGCCTCATCACGTCGCTGTCGGCAATTGTAGAAACTGGCAATGATGTCGACATCTTTCCGTTCGCCTACGCCTCCACGAGGACACCCAAGATCTTTCTCTGCGTATCTATTGCGTCATGCGGGAGCATCAAAACTCGACGTCTGGCAGGTCCCTCCAGCGAGCTCAAGATGTAACCACAAGCCGCATTCTGACACATCGGGTTTATGGCGAGAGCTAACTCGACCTCTCTTTCAATCTCGTCGACACTCGTTGGTCCACCGGCAAACTACTGAAAGCGGAATAACTAGTATGCTCGTAGAGCCTCTGCTGTGCTGTCGTCCTCTGCAAACATTGTGCACCTCTCTGCTGACACTGATCCTGCTCTCAGCGCCAAAGATGGAACCGAGTGTTGGTGGGGGGGGGGGGGGGTAGCGTATGTGACGACAACAAACGTCCAGCACTCAAACAAAGGCAGAAACAGTCAGCAAGTGTGCGCCAAAACTAGTCTCGCCAAAACTAGCAACAACGCCGGACTACCTGCCCTCTCCAAATCCATAGAGCGCTGAAACAGATGTTGACAAATGCCTCCAAGTTGGTGCTCACAGGAACGTAATGTTCTGCCACAAATACCATCCGGACCGGAGACCTTGCGAATATTCACTCGCTGAAACAGCTCCACAAACTACTCATGACAAATCTCAACCTTCTGTACAGGGTGAAGAGAACTACGCACATCTTTCATTTGCACTGAGAAGTCATGAGTCTCGAAACGAGCAAAGAAAGCATTAAGAGCATTAGGCAGGGCCGTACTCTCAACGCCTGAGATCGAGATTTTGGCTTTCGACCCCTGACTCCGATCATCACTATTGGCCATGTTATTGAGTCCCTGCCAAGCTACTAGGATGTTACCTGTAGCAAACTGAGACTCGAGTTTGGACTTGTGTTGCACCTTGACCCAAAGGATAGCATCACGGACCTCTCTATGTACCAATTTTCTGTCGTGGGCAGAACCCGTGAAGAACACACGTTTCTTTTTGTTAATCACTGCTTTCACGCCCTTGGTCACCCAAGGTTTGTTGGTAGGATAAACATAAACTGCTTTGATGGATCGGTGCAATCTACACTTTTTTACTCCTAACTGTGTGTTAAATGTGTGAGTATGTATGCCTGCCCTTGTGAGCGAAGACAAATTTCTGTCCTGGGTCTCCTGGACAGACAATAAAGTCTGTTTTGATTTTGATTTGATAACAAAAGTCACCTTTACCTTCATTATGTTAAATCTCAACAAAAGTCCACCGTATTTCTTAAGTATTTAAATGCATTGAATTTGTTATTGTCAATTTATACTTTTTACGTTGTTTTTGGCATGTTTTTATAAACTTCTAATATATCAAGGTAAGAAATGCCACCAGAGAGCTTAGTTAGATATAGAGAGGGTGCACTCATTCTTTGTCCTTACTTGTTAAGAAAAGTAGTGACGGAGTTGCGTCCCTTCGAGACGTGATGCTACGTCGCAGTTGCTACCATCAACCACTACTAAAGAAAGTCGTCGCTAGTATTTTTTATCTTTGGAGTAAATGTCTAGGTGTTTGCGATATGAAATGACTTTTATCAAAGAACAGATTTTTGTGTCTTTTATTTATGGGAATTGCTTAGATGAGGGTAGTTTAGGAGATTTTAATACATGTATGACAGCTGACTATATTTAAAAAAGATAATTTTTATAAATTCAAACAGCACATCCATGAGAACAAATTTGCATTTATTTAAAATCCATAAAAATCTAATTTATGAGAATTTATGAATATGAGAAAAGCAGTTAAAAACAGACTTACACATGAATATAAACATGACACATTCAGGAGATTTGCTCACATACTGAGACATTTAGATTTCTGTTTACATACAAGCATGCAGCAATAAATTCTCACACAAATCATAATACTACGAATAATCATAATTAATAACAAGTCATAATACTAATATCAATAATAATGTATATATCTATATACATTCATATCCCTTATTGTAAGAACATTGGTGGACAATTTAAAGATAACAGTGATGCTTACTATGAAATATACAGCAAGCAAATACTCAAAAGGGATCATTCAGACATGTACTTTAAATGAAGATTTATAACATTTTCTTTCACACTGTTCGAAAACAATTTTAAATTACTTTAGCTTAAAAGCTACAAATGATGTAACTTCAACATTTTTCAATTTCTTTTTGTTCCTTTCTCAAAAAAGGATACAGAGTCTTTTCCATACACATCAGATAGTGTAAGATGGTCAAAATCTTTTCTTGATTGTCAACACAACAAAATTCATCCATATCTTGCACCTGATGATAATTTTTTTCAATATATTAATAACAACTATTTTTCATAACACCTCACCCTAGTGACGAATGCCTTAAATGATAATACTGTAAAAATTTCAATAGGTCTGTAATCAGATAATACGTTTTAATAATCATAGTAAAAGAGTAGCCACGTTGTAGTAGACTACTAGACTGCTCTCAACTTCAGTACACCTATGGATCGTAATTTGAGAATAAATTCGTAGCTTACCTCTCTTCGTCCTTTGGGAAATTGTGAAAACGTTTTTCTTTTGAGGTTAATTCAAACCTGGCGCTCTGACAGTTAATTGCAGAACAAAATTGTCCACCTTGCCTCAACGATCTCCTTCGCTTGCTGGTGCCATGTCGTTTTTTTAGCATCACGTTAAGAAAGATAACTCTAGCCGACGAGTTTCCATGCGGTCACGAGTGGCCCTCTCTTTATCTAAGCTCTCCGCTGACGTGTCATCGCAGGTTTTAAAGGCATAGCATGTATTGAAGAAATTGTCAGTCCTTTTTTATTCCTCTTTATTTCTGCGTTTTCGTGGCCAAATTTCTTTCTTTTTTTGGGTTACTGTTTTATTTCTTATTTTTTGCTGATAGCTTTGTTAATCGGGAACTAGGTCCACAAAATGCGTCAATATTACGTGTCGGTTCAGTAACAATAGTAAATAAACACATTAACAGCGGTAATAGCCATCTTCAAAATGGATCACGCCACGAGGGCTTCTCGCCTTCCTTTTATGTTCTATTTAAAAAGTGCAATGTGCTGAGTTTCTTCCAATGTATTAGAAATGAATAGACAAACTGAATCATTCTGTCTTGTTGGCCAAAATGTTACTTTTCATTGCATATTGTTTTGTAAAAGCATTGCAAGAACTGTCTTTTTCAATGCAACACAATCTGGGTTTCAGAATGTCAATGCCAAAAAAGCGGTGGTTGTGAATGGAAACACCGAGTAGGGAAGGCAATTAGAGAACGATTAATTTTGAAAGGTATGATCAAGTATGAAAACTCACTCCTTACCATTTTGCAAGTTTTGGTAGTAAAAATACAGTCGGACCTCGCTACGTCGAACTCAAAGCGACGCCCCCCAAAAATTCGACTTGCGGAGTTTAAGAGGTAGGGAAAGCGGCGTAATAGGCGCGAATCAATCAAGGACAATGTTTTCCCGGCTTATTAAATTATTATAACAGTTAATTATATTGTATTTTTGTACGTATACATGTAGGCTGCATGTAATCTTGAACATTTTCTGGCAGTGTCTGTACCAATGACTGCAATCTTCTGAATTTTGCGCACTTTCACCGCATAGCCTATTAAACACAGTTCCGTGTCTTTCCGCGACTTTGTCCAGCCAATCATTGCTATTTAAATTCTGAATGGCCTAACTCTGTGACGAATTCTTCTTGTTTTGCTGGCAAACGTTTCCAGTCAAGAGGAACGCTTCTATCCCTCGCTTGCACAAACCACTTCAAAACGCGTTGTTCAATGACCGGACACTCACATTCCCTCATTCTCTTCTAATGTACACATGGCTTGTCTTTGTAGAGTTTTAAAATCTTCTCTTTCTCTTTGAGAAAAGTGGAGAGCATACGTGTGAAAAGAGTGTATTGCTTTTGCAATTTCCACTTTCTTCTGATATTTTTCGACGGTTCTGATGACAATGTTTTGAGCTTATGCTCACCTCTTGCCATTTTCGTTGGACGTACTGTACGGGAGATTACGGAAAACCACACTGACACGAACGCTATTCAAGGCTCCTCCTGATAATACACGGACAAAGGTGAAGGGAAAGTGGGTTAAAAATGTCTTTGTTGTGAAAGATGCCAGTCCGTTGGTTGACTTAGAGTCACAGCCCCGAAGGGACAAGAATTAGTTTCCCTTCTTGCAGCCACTCCACTGTTTTTTGTTTTTTTTTTTTGACCAGATCATTTTTAAAATTTAAAATAGATGTGCTACCAGCCTACCAGCAGAGAGTCCCTTAATTATATGGGAAATGCGTTAAGATGAGAATTTGCATCCTTTGTCTTGGTTATTCAGAAAACGTGTTCTGAAATGTAGCCCCAGACTAATAACGAAAAGACCTTAGAAAATTCGACTAACGGAGGTTAGGTGTCGATAGGTCTTCCAAGTGAGGAGATCTAAACTACATTGGTCTATGGGAATTCGGTTGGGGACGAACGAATAATCGACATAGGGAGGGTCGACTCAGCGAGGTCCGACTGTAATAATTCAGCGCATTTATTCAGTGCCTTTCCCTAGCACCAAGAGTTTTACATACACAGTAGACACAGGGGCACGAAGGGTAGGATAGACATGAAATGGTGCTTGGTACACGAACACGCATCCACACATCCTACACACACACACACACAGTGAGTGAAGCCGGAGAAAAGCACCGACGGTCAGCCCTGTAAATAGACGCCACATCTAGAGATGCACATGGGTATCGAGATTCGAACCCACGACACGCGACTCTCACTGTTGTGGTGATGACACCCCTCCCCCTAAACATACCACACACAGACATATACAACCCTCTCGTTTGTGTATAAAGATAAATAAATATTCATACAGCCACAGACATACATTTTGCTACTCATTGTGTTTAACAGAAGCTCTATTTGACAACAGCTGCTTAGAATTGTTTCATGTTATGTCCGAAACACGTTTGAGTGCCTATGTCGTATTAGGGATCAGTAGCGATTTGAGAACTTTTTTATGTAATAATAAGGTTTTTTGTATGCTTGTAGAAAATGTAGCAGTTGGCAAACCGGCGAAAATAAGTACCACTCACAAAGACCCTGCATCTGGGCCAGCTTGTAAAGCTGTTGATGGATCAAGGAACACTACTTATACTACAGAGAAAGGAAAGCAAAGCTGTGTATCAAGTGGCAAGGGCGACAAAGCTCCTGTTTGGGAGGTCAATTTAGACGGAACGTACCAGATTGGTATCGTCAAGGTTTACTGGGATGAAGAGAGTATGTATCTTCATCTTGCTCATTCCCTCTCATTTTCTTTCTCCGTCAGGCTCTAGCACTATCTAAATTCCTCCTTAGCTCAATGTTAATAGTTTTTCGACTTAATACAGGTGGAAGCCACGGCTTCTGCTAAGGCTAGATTCTTTGGGGTCCCAGGGACCCCTTCTTCAGATTTCTAAGGGGTCCCAGGCTAACTCTAAGGGGTCCCTTTACAATGTGAAAAAAAGAAAATCAATAAATCAACATTGTTCAACTGCCTTTCAGGCACACAAAGCACTGTAATGTCTAGTCAGAAACTGCGAGATTTCTTTGCTGTAAAGTTTGTGCAAGCATCTGTGATGCTCACTGTACTTGGGATGCTCACTTTCCGTTTCTGAGACGATGATTTTAACCACACTGTCAACGACATCTTGGAAATAGGTTAATGGAACTCTTCCCTCTAGGGAAAAAAAAAGTCAGTGCAAGGGAAGTTACTCTCACCCTGTAGCAGACGACAGCAATATGTTGGGCTACGATGTCAGACACTACACTAACCCAATTTTGTATTTGTTCTTCGCCCAAATTTGAAGGGGTCCCCTGGGACCCCATTTGACGAAAATTGAAGGGGTCCTCCGAACTTTTAATGCGTACTGTACACAACTTTTCGCATAAGCAGAAGCCCTGGAAGTATTTTTTAAAAGTTGTTTTGACATAACTGGTCATTGGTTACTATTTGTACCGTAATTCGTCCAACAATGGATTCACTTGTGCCTGGACGATTTAGCTCTTAGCTTCGTTAGACTGCCCTTGACAGACATTTATTGCGCAACAGCTTTGAGATCAGGCTTCACATATGCTAAGATCAGACGTAATAAAAAGGTGTTTTAAAACTGGACAAGCGAAAATAAGTCTAACATTCACCTCTACTTTATAATTATGTTACTGAAAATGAGAAAATATGGAGGTTACACCTAAATTGTAGTCCATTCCTTTGTTGACAAAGGTTGGGATCAAAAGTCCGTAGAAACCAGAAACATGTGTTAGCAGTTCTGCTTTTGTTTTCATTTGTGAAGAGCATTTGTGAACGAATTGGTGGCATTTGTGAACGAATGCGCATTGGACCTTAATTGAGTAAAAACAGTTGCAGCGTGATCGTTGAGGCTACCGAAACCGCTTGGAAAAAAAACAACAACAAACAACAACAAACATGCATGAGTTTTCTTTTGAGAAATCGCTATTTTGCAAAAAATTTCTTTTAAAAAAAGCTTTTTTGAGAGAAAATATTATGCATCGGCTGAAAACAGCCGATAAAACGACTTTTTTTCATTACAGGAAGTCGATTTACTTTGGTGCAAACGCGTAAGATGTAGTTGTTGCAGAGCGTCTAGCGGTTAATGGATGCTAGCGTGTAGGTTAAATGTATAATTCGTCTGCTCGTCATGTTCTTATTTGTGAAGTACTCTGAGCAAATCATTGCAGAAAAGCGACAATAATAACAACAATGATAACAGCAATAACAACAATTGTAATAAACATATTTTCCCCTTAGCTAAGGACAAGCACGCAGGCGCCATCCTGAAAATAAACGGCAAGCAGTGCAACGTATTCAGTAAGATAGGTACAAACCCGTCAGAAGCTTGGTGTAACATGGTTGGAACAAGCATTTCGATGTCTCTGAGTGGCGACGCCCTTCTCCGGCTCTGCGAAGTTGAAGCATGGGGTAAGAAAGCTGTTTCAGCCATGTCGTAATTATTAAACGCATTAAAGCGGAAATGCGTGTTGCTTTGATTATGTCTAACTCATCGATTAACTGACTGCCCGTTGAAATGTGAATTAGCGTTGTGAATGTGAATATTATTAGTGCACATGTGTGCATTCACATTTATAAGACGTATTGGGAAGCATACATGCTCCTTCATACGAATAATAAACATCCGTTCCGAGCCCCAACTAATTAAGCCCCAACTAATTAACAACTTTGTTCCTTCGCGTTTAGCTCTGAGTTAGGGTGGGGGTGTGGTTCTGCACAGTTCATGAAGTCATGAAGTCATCAATCGGTGCAACAAAAACATTCAATTAGAAACATGTATTTGACAAAGACCAAGCGGACACGTCACTCTGTCAAAGAACCAAACACAGATGTTTTACAAACGTACAGATGGGACTCACTCTTTTCAGGCCAGAGGGCTCTTCTCTTGCTTTACAGTCTGCTTTGTAAAAAGAAATTTGCAATAGTTATTTCTGGATTTTAACTCGTAAATAGCAAAAATGACTACGTATCTAGAGTGAAACAGATCAACTTAACCAAGCGATATATACTGGCAAAGCAGCTTGTGGGGTTTTAATATTGTCACACACTTCGAGTGGACATACGCACTCTTTCGACAGAAAACACGAGATCACTTTAGATTGTGGCATCCTTGTCCAAGGTAATTACAAATTATTCAGATTGACGAAAAATGCGGCTTAGTGGCACATACATATATACACTCACAGCACGAACTAATATCCTATACACGTCTGTGGTCACAGATATCAGTCACACCACTTGGCGCAATCTGAATTAATATCTTGTAAACTGTTTGTGAATAAAAACAAGCCTCAAGGTAACTTCAGTCTGTCAACTCAGATTTCCTCCCCTCTCTTGTGTTCTTCTTGTCTACTCTTGTAAGACCAATCTTGTGAAAAGTACATCGCTCGGAACTGGGCTCAATAAATGAAAAGTTTGAAACGCTTTTCTATACAACTGGGAGCTTTCTCCTGTAAGGTCCTTGTAGACTAGAAACTCTGAAAGGTCGAGTGTGCCCAAACCAAAAAATTCGGCCAGTGTACGTGGGGGGGGGGGGGGGGGTAGGGATGGCGGTCTCGTGATTAGCAGGATGCTGCTATCTCTCCATTCGCAGTCCGATGTCTCTGACCGTCTGGCCAGCCTTACTTGCGTCTTAGACACGCTCTGATGGCTCTGGAGCCTCTCATTCAGTTAACGTCTCGGCGCAGGGTTGCATCGTGACGGGGGCCTCTCAGACGGATGGACGGACGGACGTACGCTGAATGAACTCCACACTGATGCGACGTAATCTCCCGACTCCTGCGCGTGTTACTACACAGATGTTCTCTTCTTCTTTTAAAATGGAGACTTCTCTTGCATCGCACTCTGACAGGCAGCTACATCTTAGTTTTCATAGTCTTCTGGAGATTTATAACGATATTGGCAACGGGATATTCTGTTGTTTATCTTTCCGTCGTTCATATGTTATTTGTTTGTTCTTCTGCCCCTCGTACGCTGTCCATATCTCCTTCTTGTTCTTTAGCGCTACAAGTACGCGCTCCTCCTTACGAGTGGAGTTGAACTATACAAATCTTGCGTGCATCATCATCATCATCATCATCATCATCATCATCATCATCATCATCATCATCATCATCATCATCATCGTCATCGTCGTCATCATCATCATCATCATCATCATCGCTGACTGGGCTCTTGCGTCAAACTTCTGTAACCCAAGAGTTCATTACTAGGGAACTGAGCAGATTTTCATTGTCCAGAGAAGAAAGATGATACCAGAGGGATTTTACAAAAATTCTTTAAAACTTCGATATAAGATATCTGGATGGTAAATGATTTATGTTTAAATTATTTTTACTTTGTGAATTTATGTCAATAGTTTGCTTTCCTGGGTTTTATGGGAAACACTGTAACGATTCCTGCACCACAATCTGCGATAATAACATGGCGTGCGATTCCTCAACTGGACAATGTCCAAAACGTAAGTGACAAGACTCAGCGTAATGTAACTCTTTGTTTGTAAAGTACTTATTAACTTAGTGAATACCATTCTGGCTCTCCCCTGTAATGCTTTTACAAACACATTACCATGACAGATTTTTGTACAGTTACGGACCTTCGCTACAGAACAACAAGGAAGAAGAAAGAATAAGAAAAGAGTGTAACTGTGCATCTGACTACCCGACATAATCGCTCTCTCCCCTTACTCGATATACTGAGAGCCACGTGACTTTGTCACATACGACAAGAGGGAAAAGCAAACATTTAGCGGTGGATTAATAACACGAAACAATATTTCATGTATGTGAAACGCTACTTTATTACTTCTAATACAACAATCACACACACACACACACACATCCACTCACTAACAATAACGTAAAGCCCTGTGTCTACCAACTACGTGTCGTACTTTAAGAAGCTGAAGTCCTATCCACATCCCACCTCTCATCCCTCCTCTACCTCTGTGACTGTCGTCGTTTCATTGTTGTCTCTTTGAAGGTGTGAGTCAGAGAGAGAGATGTTTCTGTTAACACGTTCCAAATGTCGCTTGTGGGATGTGTGCTTTTCCTTCCGAATAAGAATAAGAATAAGAATTTAACACAACCTCATTATCAATTGTATTTATTAACATTTTTGTATATTTGTGTACTGCTTTTAGCAATTAGGCACATGTGATTAACTGCATTAATTTGTTTTGAAGTCTGGACATTCCATTGCACTAAAAGGAATCCGTTACAAATGGGAGACTGGCATAATTTAAACAAACATTTGTGGTCGTATTAGCTGGTAAAGTGGGAGAGAAATAGAATACTTTAAGCAAACATTTTTCGAGACCAAACAAACGTGAAGTAAAACTCCTCCTGTCCGCTTGTTTGGCTGCAGCGTTGCTAACAAAACTACTGATGAGCTGATATTAATTAAAACCTTTATAGGGCTGATACTAATTAAAACCTTTATAGGGCTGATACTAATTAAAACCTTTATAGGGCTGATATTAATTAAAACCTTAATAGGGCTGATATTAATTAAAACCTTTATAGGGCTGATACTAATTAAAACCTTTATAGGGCTGATACTAATTAAAACCTTTATAGGGCTGATACTAATTAAAACCTTTATAGGGCTGATATTAATTAAAACCTTTATAGGGCCAGAGGTGTTCAGGGAAATAAGGTTAGTTGCGTCTTTCTCATTTCTGGCATTCGTTGTTAGGAAAGAAGGGAACACTCCGATAATAAAATGATAATAAAACTCCTGTAGTAATGTCGCTCCGTCAGTCTGGACAAGAGACGATAAATAAAAATATGTTTTTTTTTAAAAATTAAAAAATTCAACCACTAAATAAACGCAATTTTTTAGCTACTCATATCTGGCTGAACTGTAGGGTTATCATGGTCTGCCTTACTGACGTCTACTACATTTAAGTAAAATATACTTCTGTCATATTTATTGTTTATCAAGGTAGTTTATTGTGAAGTAATTGTTGCGTCTTATGTTTCGTACAGGAATTATAAAACCACCTGAAGAATGCAAATTAATACCAATAGCGCTGCTGATTGCGGCCCTCTCTATTCCAATTGGGTTGATCTTCTTTTTTATGTAAGTAATATTATACAAAAAATGTTGTATGTTTATATGTTTGGGAGGGAGAGCCAAACGATTAGGAATTCTTAATAGCTTTGTTGAACTTTAGCCATTTGGAATGAGTGTCCGTCTATGTATGTTCACTTTTCACGGAACAGAAATAAACTGATTCTCTTTTGTTGGGCCTAATAGTATTTTGTTTCCAAATGTTTTATTACTAAAAGATGAATACAACTGGAAAGGATCAATTTACGAAAACAAGTCTTGTAGTAGACTTCGTTCTGCTTCAGTGGAGCACCACTTTGAAATTTTTTTCATTGTCTGTAACTGACTTGTCATCTACAGAATAGTGCTTACGTGAATGAGCTGAAATATTTCTGTATAAGCAACTTCTGTAACAAAGATCCCTTATTTTGAAGTTTCATACAAAAGTGTTATGATGATACTGCATAAAGACCCAAACCAGAGAGCCTACATCGTGTATTTAGCTGAAAACCGAGTATGTGCTTTTTAAAACTGAATGAAATTTCCTTTGTGATGCAGATGTCGGCGGAAAGAAGACGACGAAGAAGCTGCAGAAGGAGAGGAAAAGGAAAAAGAGGGACAACAAGGGGAAGAAGGAGAAAAGGAAGGAGAAGGAGGAGAAGGGGGGGAAGGGGGAGAAGAGGCAGCCGCAGACGCAGGCCCAGACGCAGCCTCAGAAGCAGGCCCAGATAATGAGTGAGATTGAACTCGCCTTACAAAAGCGCTTCGTGCTTGCCATGTGTACATTGTGTCAACTATATAATAAAAACTGACAGTCTCCATCATGTTCTCATTATTTAGTTGTACACACAGCTTTCGGAGCTATTTTGGTTGTCATTGTAAGTACATTTTGATAGACGCTACACACTATAACAATATTTTCAACTTACGTTTTCTGTTGCACACACAAAGGACTGGTGTATGCTGCTGCTTATAAGAGACACATTTGCTTTAGACAAATGGATTATTTTAATAGCTTTAAGCTTCTCCAGGTTATATATATATAACAGGATTAAGCGCAAAAAAATTCCATTTGAATTCGCCATTTGCGGTTGCATTGTGGTATTCGAAACTTTTGCATTTTCAATTAATGTTGCTTTTATGTTGATGAAGTCGTTGCATCTGATGAATAAAATTCTGAATTAAAAATATTTCACTTTTTCGTTTTTGTAAACAGAACTGGTGTCACCTTTTTTTTTATAGGGATATGTGTAATTATATTGGATGGCCTGATACAAAGATAGATGATCTTTTGATGAGTAGGTGGAGCACGGGGAGAGAGAAAATAAGACTTAAATGGAAACAGGTCTCTTCGCTACCCAGGAGAAATTCGGCAGATTGTCAAAATGATTAACTTTATTATTCAAACATTAAAACGCGTAAACAGTAGGTCTCACGTCTCATTGTAAAATTAATCAACAAAAAAGATTAACTTTATTATTCATACCTTAAAACATGTAATCAGTAAATCTAACGTTTACACGATACAAGTCTTGATTAGCCTTATCTATATGAAAGGTTGGTTTTCAATCCTCAGCCTCAGCCCTCAGGTCCGGAACTCAAAACAAAGAAACCCGGTACAGTCTTTTCCCAGATGCCGCCCCTATCCAAAGTCAATGAAATCTGGCACACCAGCCAACAGCGAAGACAGAAAGGAAGAAGGAAGACGCCACCACCACCACCACCACCACCACACCACCACCACCACCACCACCACCACCACCACCACCACCACCACCACCACCACCACCACCACCACCACCACCACCACCACCACCACCACCACCACCACCACCTCATTCCTAGAGTAGACCTTTTTAAATGTAGTCTAAAATACTCAGGTAGAGTGCTGTAGAATAGCCTCCCTCTCCATCTTAAGCAATTGAACTCCCTGAACTGCGCTATCTACCAAAACACATTCAAGAAAATTAGATGAGGCCTCTAGAGATACCCCCAACTCCGGGACCATTGTAATTATCTGTTTTTCTAAATCACCACTTTTGTACATATTCATCTTCCACTCTCCTTTGATACCTTCTTCTTCTTGTTCCTATTCGCCCCCAGTAGAGCATAGGGCCGCAAATTTGCGGTTTCTGTTTTATTTTTTACAGGGGGCCAACCCTCCTCCTTCATCCCGGTTTGGGAAGAGCAGAGTTCCCTTGATACCTTACCCTATGTTCATTACTAATTATTCTCAGAATACTTAATTACTTCAATTACTTAGTTTATTCTTTCCCCCTCTCTTTAATAAAGAATTGTCATTGTCTCTCTCTCTTTCTCACACACAGAACAATGAACACATCTTTAAGTGCGAGGTTAACTTAATAAGCTTAAGTTATGCTTTTTTTACACGTAAAAAAACTTTACAGTTAATTCAGAACAAGTCAATAAAAACAGAGAAATTGTGATATATACAAACATGGTGGTTGATATATGAACTGATAGTTATGTGACTTTATTTTGATTGGCTAGAACACACGAGAAAGAGAGATTTTTTATAAGTTATACCTGATTTTCATATAAATCGTTTTATAATTTGTTGTTTTCCTTCTCTGACCTATTCTATCATGTTGTGCACAGGCATCACTTTACGCTGCACTTGCGGTGCATTTTTTAAAACAAAACTAGATTTCTTTTTTTAAAACAGACATTTTAACAGTTTCCAAATGTTCGGAATTGAAACTTAAATGTCATGACTATTTTGTTTTAAATAGTCATATTGCATTTGAAATATTCGCACCTTGAATGCAAGCCCAAAGATACGGAGGGATAACTCCCCAGATTTCGTGGAGTGGCAGTGTTGTCCGCCCTACGAGCGCCATCTGTACGGTCATCAGTCAAGAAACTGCCACAGCAAACAGCGAAACATGAAGATGGACAGTGTCAGCCGTTGCTACAATTTGATTTGGCTCAGAATGCTTTTGATGTGCGTTATCTTCTGTGTAGTGAGAGGTGAGTCTTAATCTACCGAGAATCTCTGCACCGCTGCTGCTGGCTACAACGTTCTTCAAGCATCATGACGTCACTAGTCCAATTGCCGTCTGCTTTGCCAGTTGCGAAATGAAAACTGAATATTTCAATATAAGTATAATTTGTATGCAGTTGTCCACTTTCTTCGCTAGCTAAACATTTTGATAACAGTGAAAGGGAAGATTCAGAATTCGGAATGAAGCCTTTTCTTTAATTTGTCCTGAAAAAGCTAGAAATCTTGATCAGTTGAAACTCAAGTAAAGATAGACTTATGCATTGTTAGGACTATTCAGACAGTTTACTTGCCTTTTCACAGTCTTGATTTGGGAGACAAAAAGATGAAAATGAGTTCATTGGCATAAATCACGATCGGGTAGGTCTGCAAGTCAATGAGCGATGAGACAAAGGATGGATATTTAGCAGAATGATGGACAGGAAGAGAAAAAAGCGGAGAGAAATTGGCCAAAGAAAAGTGTTAGAAACATAAATGCGTGAAACAATGTCCGAACAAAAAGGGGAAGGGGGACAGCAAATAGTACAAACCACATAAAAGTAAAAATGAACAAATCTAATACCCGCGAAAGACGATAGACGATAGACGACCAGAAGATTAAGAACGAAGGGAGTCAATAATAAAGTTGCAACAATTCTTATGGATAGGTTAGACTGTAATCATAAAAGCAAGGAATACTGTAGTCAGTGTAAATACGAATTGATATCCAGATGATGTACACACTGAGAGGCTATTTTATGAAATCAGTGTTTTGTTTTAATTCATCTTGTATTTATTTCAAGAGATCCATATTTTAACTTACCGAACTGCTTGGTGCTTGGGGGAGGGCTGGGTTAGTGGGTGAAGAGTTTTGAAGAGAAGACAAAAAAAAAATTTTTTTTTTCATTTTTTTGGCAGCCGTTTGTTTTAATATTTCTTTATTTTTTTTTAATCATCACAGCTCAAGAAAAAGGTAAGTAACAGAATTTTGAGTTTTTTTTGTTTACGTTTGATTCTTTAGAATAACAGAATTTTAAAGCGGATTTCAAAAATGCTGTAGTGCTTGGAAAATAAATATTATTAATGTTATTTTTCTCGTTGTTTTCTAAAGTATTATTTGACGACCACTAACTTTATTACAGGGTTTAATTGTATTTGTGTTGATTTATGATGTTTGCTTTATCGTGTAAATAAACTTACATTATATTTGCCAAAAAGGATTTTAAATGGTTTTATATTTACTGCTCTATTTAATATATTATCGTTTAAAGCTCTGACCCCTTTTCATATCTTGTCGTTTTTTCTTGTTTGTTTGTCCTGTTTCTCCTCCTCCTCATTTGTCTTAATATTTAATTTTTATCGTCTCGCTCAAACAGAATATAATGAATAGAGTGTTGAGCAATTTTTTCGTTATTTGTCCAGTTCCTCCTCCTTCTCTCCTTCTCGTCATCTGATTTTTTTAAAAAATATTTAATTTATATTGTGACAAATATATCAACAGGTGAGTAACAGAATTTTGAGTTATTTGTTCACGTTTTCTTCTTTGGAAACATAGAAATTCGAATAGGGATCTCAAAAATACCATAGTTGTAAAAAAAAAAAAAAATAAATATTAGTAATCTTCAAGCACAAGGTAAGTAACAGAATTTTGTGTTTGTTTGTTCACGTTTGATTCTTTAGAATTACAGAATTTTTAAGCGGATTTCAAAAATGCTTTAGTGCTTGGAAAACAAAATATTAATAATATTATTTTTCGCTTTGTTTTCTAAAGTATTTTTTGACGACCACGAACTTTTATTACAGGGTTTAATTGCATTTGAGTTCATTTATGATGTTTGCTTTATCGTGTCAAATAACTTACATTATCTTTGCCAAAAAGGATTTTAAATGGTTTTATATTTACTCTTCTATTTAAAATATTATCGTCTAAAGCTCTGACCCCTTTCCCTATCCTGTCGTTTTTTGTTTTTTTTTTGTCCAGTTTCTCCTCCTCCTCCTCCTCCTCCTCCTCCTCCTCCTCCTCCTCATTTGTCTTAATATTTAATTTTAATTTTTTCGCTCAAACACAATATAACGAATAGAATTTTGAGCTATTTTTTTTGGTTATTTGTCCAGATCCTCCTGCACCATGTGAGTAACAGAATTTTGAATTATTTGTTCATGTTTAATTCTTTAGAATTACAAAATTTTAAAGCGGATTTCAAAAATGCTGTAGTGACTTGAAAGGAATTTTGATGAAGCTTTGAGATGTTGAGAAATGTGTTTTTTAATGTACCGTTTTTTTGATTTCTCCCTTTTAAATATTGAGCTAGGTTTATGTCTACATTAGATGAGCTCAAACAAACACACGGAAACAATTAATTTATACAAATAGCTCCTAATTTATGATGCTGCACAACTGACTACAATGCAGTATTTTCATCTATGTAAATTATTTATGAGAACTCCAGACATTTTACAGTTTTAGTAAATCGCCGATCGCACACAGAGAATTAGATCTCGTTTCACAGAAATGCATCTGTGGCGGCAGGTCACCAGTTACTAGTCTTCTTCCGCTCTCGTATGCTTCATGATTGAGTTAATACTTTGTTTTAATAACTCAAGTCACAAGAAATCTCTCTTTAAAAGACTTGAATACATTAAATTTAATCGTGCATGGGAAAGGATTTAAGAAGTTTATTTCTTTTATTACTGGCATGTATAGACTTAGTCGTTCCAGTGGTTTTTTTTTAATGCGGTTCGATACTCACTGCTGTCACTCCAATATCAAAGAAGACTAACCTTGACCTAAGTGAGCCGAAAAACTACCACTCAGTCTCCAAACTTCATTTTCTAAGATTCTGTAAAAGGTTGTCCGTCATCAGCAGCTACAACACTTTGCAATGTTGACTCTCTTTTAACCATTCCAGACGGTTTGTCGTCACACTACTCAACCGAGACTGCTCTGGTGCGGGTGGCAAACGGCTTGTGATTCCGGCCACATACCCGTCCTGTCTATGCTCGATCTATCGACTGCTTGACTCTTTAAACCATCACATTCTCCTGCAAAAGTTTCATACAACCTGTGGTATCTCTGGCACAGTCCTTGGCTGGTTCCAGAGACTTGGTCCTGTGATTCGCCGTTCTGGCCTGCAATACCACATCAGGTTGCGCGTTGGGAAGTAGAGACTGTGCACGCCAAACCCAAGAATTTGGATATTTTGTGTTTCTTTAAACTTGATGGGATTGTAGAATTTTCCAGACGATACTCTATATTTGCATTGGCAATTATTATATTACGTTATATCTTAAACACAGTTTATGGAAGGTGGAGAGACCTTGCTGGCTCCACAAATCATGGATGGTCCAAACGCCGATACCTCGTTTGGAAGAGTGGGAATCGATACATCAGGGTTCAACGAGGTCACACTGCCCTCGTTTGCATGGAAATTCACCAATTTCAAAAAAATCATAAAAATAACTGTAAGAGATAGAAAAGAAATTGGAAGAGATCAAACTGTGTGAAACAAAAATGTTTACATTTGAATCCTGCATGAAGAGTCACTTATTAGTCCAAATCAAATTAGGTAGGTGTAATTGAATTAAAAAGAATTCACACAGGGTTGCACATGATATATCATGCTAGCACAAGTTACACCTCCAGGAATCACACTTTGATAACCGCATATAAACTTGAAATGAATAAACATTGTCCTTGTCTAAAAAAAATATCAGATTGATGCATTTAATAATATTATTATAGGTTCGCTAAGAAGGTACAGAGCTGCGTGAAAACAAAGCACTACGGAGCACCGAGTGCCCGCGAAACAAATTTTCACCGGTGTTGTAAAAAAATTATATTTGGTAAACTACAAAAGAGACAAATATATGTAATACGCCAGTTAAAAGAGCATTTAAACAACATTTGCGTGGTGTTAATTTCAAGAATTATAGTTTCTGATTTCTTCTAGTAAGCTCACATCGAAGATAGTAACTGTATAGGGCAAAGATTTAACAACCCGAGGGGTAAGCCACAAGTCAGAAATTAAGAAATTTTTCTTTACATAATATATACAAGCATAAAGTACCAAACAAGATCATGTTTATTAGAATATACATTAGAATTTAAATATTACTTACTGTCATCTTCTTATTTTCTGTTGTTTGAGTACAAATCCACGTCAAATCGAGTAACCTTCAACGAATGTCAATATGGCGCTCAGGTAAACAAACTATACAGTGGTTTCAAACACATGATTGGTTGAAATTTTCAGCCCTCAAAGGGAAGTAATAGTTGGAGGAACAAGTTCTTAAATTTCCCGTGTTTTCTTCCTTTTGTATTCGTTCGTTTATGCACAGGGTTTACCCTACACTGGTTACCACAGTGTTGCGTCCCTGGGCGGCTGGAATGTCCAACCTTATTAGAGAGTTTTACCGTCCGCAGGCGGATGAAACGTATCCACTGTGTTATTTGTGATGTCTTGTTGTCACACCGTAATACCTCAGAAAGGTGTTTCGTTCCTTTGGAATAAGGACGTCATGGTGCAAGAGACTGTTTGTGAATTCGACTCTGGATTACAGCTGGTTCTTACGCCAACATTGTCTAGACACGAGGAGTGTCCTTTGCGCTATGGACTGGGTGTGTTTTTAATGGACACGAGTCGCCATGATAAACAAATTACAGCTCAAAGAGGAAGCAACGGAAATTATCCAGAAAGCCTCCAAACACCTGCTTGAGCATCTGCCTCTGTCCAGATCCCCAACTTTCTGGATCCATTATTACTCTTTCCAAGTCTGTCAGGAACCTTGGAGTAATATTCAAGACATCAATGTTTTTCGAGAATCATGTTAACGCTGCCTAAATACAAGTCATTCATTAAACTGAACACCTCCCTGCTGCGTCCACCAAGCAGCGTATGTCGGGATTTGTGTTATCTAGGCTCGACTATTGTAACTCTGCTCATAACCATACTTGATAAACTCCGGGGAGCTCAGAATAATGCTGCTCGCATTGTATACCACCACTTAATTTCTTAATTTCTTTCCAGGTTTCTCCCCTGGCTATTTCTTTGAACTTATCCTCCTCTGCATCCCAGCCAAACAACTGACTTCTTCGTACGTCCTCTATCCCCGTCACCAGAACAACCACATATGGTCACCGGACTTTTGGTTACTGCGCTACAGAACAGTAGAACTCTCATACCTTCTATATCCACCATCTACCCACAATCGAATCTTTTAAACGTGCACTGCAAATCTTTTGTTACATGAGCATTACTCCATACATAAACTAACAAAATGCCAGTCTATTTTCTAACCCTTTCTTTCAATTTTTTGTCTATTGATTAGTTGCTATCAGTTGTAAGTAAAATCTATAGACTAGTCTATCTGTCCGCCTTTTCTGAAGACTTATGACACTCCACCTTTACTGTTTGTTCCCTGATCCCTCTTTTCGTCTTCTATGTTTTGTAAGGAATCTTGAATCTAATCTTTTATTACTTGATGGGCTGTTCTTCCGTCCATCTTTCGCATGCCGTCCATGTCTCCTTGTCTCAAGCGCTGAGAGCATGCTTCTTCGTGCGTATGATCATTTTATAAATCACACTTTTATCGTCCTTGTTCTTCTCCTCCTCCTCCTTGTCCTCATCCTCATTATTCTTCTTTTATGGTGTAGAATGATGTACCTTCTACCTAACAGAGTATTTTGTGTAATACTTTAATAGTTTTGTATTACAACAACAGTGGCAACATGCATGTGGGTTTGGATCTATGTCCGTGCCTTAAAGTAGTTTTGACTTGACTGCAGATATACTTCTATTGAGATCTACAAGCACCCTGCTTGAATAGAGGAATAAAGAAATACTTAACTACGTCATGATTTTTGATAATTTTTTTTACCTATCAATTTAAGCTGTTAACCTCCAAAGAATTTTTTTAATCTGTCTAAAATTCGAAGGACATAATCACAATTTAAATAAAGTTAGTATTAAAAGCTATCCACAAACTGTTTGGAGATTTAAGATTATTTATTCTATTAAATCATCGGTACTACAGGAATCTTCCCAGTCTACAACAGTACAACAAACGAAGTACCAAGTCTTACAGGCTGAACTGGAATGTATCTCACAAATTCTTTCCATGCAAACGTTCTCTAAACATAAAGTTCATGGAATTATCCGTGTGATGTTAACTGCACAAGACAGACCACACACATATTTATGGATTGTCTCATATTTTACTGCCATATTGTCTAGAAAGTTTACAATGACTACTTTGAACCACTCCATCAAAACTCGTGCTACAATTTGTTATTAGTTTATTATTACTATTTGTCCACAGATAAGATATTACCAAATGTGGTATCACGAGTTGTGATGGAGTGGTTCAAAGTCCAGTCTTGATGTCTGTGTTTCTATGACTAGGAGTCTTAGAAGCAAGTACACACGTGCTATAGAGATTGCATTCAACAAGTATCATGATATAGTTGTGATTTAGTAATTATTTATGGAGATCCACTTGGGTATATCTTGTGAATATCTTGGCATGTATCTACTTAATGAATGCAACTTATAGCGGTGCCATTAGTGTGTACATTAAAAAATCGCCAAATCTGCAAAACACCCAGACAAATTCAGATATTTTATATCAGTAGTTTACACAACGCAAATATTTTAATTAGAATCGTGGACAAATTATGATTTTGAAATAAGCAAAGGAACAGATGTTGATCAGATGTTAAAAAAAATGATTCAACCTGAGTGTAAGTGTGGGTTAAGCAGATTGACATGTAGTTGACATTGGCGTGTAGGTTAGATGTATAATTTGTAGTTCTCTTACTTTCATGAAAAAAAGTATAATGCTAAGAATAAAGCTCTGAAAGATAATGCCACCATCCGCTAGCTATTCTCAACATAAAATTAGTTTGGTTTGGATTAAAAACTCCTCAACTGTTTCATATTAATCAAATGTGGAAATTTAAAACCAAATATTCAAAAATAAAAATATGAGCTTTACGCTAAATATGAAAATAACATAATTTATTCAGGTGTTATTGACGACAAAGAATCTTTCTTACTCCTGGTCTATCAAGTGCAAAGTCAAAACAGTTCTGATAAACATAGGTCGCCTTTACCTTCATTACGTTCAATCTCTACAAAAATCCACCGTATTTCTTAAGTATTTAAATGCGTTGCATTTCTTATTGTCAATTTATACTTTTTACGTTGTTTTTTCTTTTTGGGCATGTTGTTATATATCAAGGTAAGAAGTGCCGTTTCATCGCAGCTTTTAAAGGCATAGCATGTATTAAAGAAATTGTCAGTCTTTTTTTTATTATTCCTCTTTATTTCTGCGTTTTCGTGGCCAAATTTCTTTCTTTTTTTGGGTTACTGTTTTATTTCTTATTTTTTGCTGATAGCTTTGTTAATCGGGAACTAGGTCCACAAAATGTGTCAATATTATGTGTCAGTTTAGTAATAATAGTAAATAAACACATTAACAGCGGTAAACCAGCTTATAACAGAGAACTCGCCATCTTCAAAATGGATCACGCCACGAGGGCTTCTCACCTTCCTTTTATGTTCCATTTAAAAAGTGCAAAGCGCTGAGTTTCTTCCAATGTATTAAAAATTAATAGACAAACTGAATCAATCTGTCTTGTTGGCCGAAATGTTACTTTTCATTGCATATTGGTTGTAAAAGCATTGCAAGAACTGTCTTTTTCAATGCAACACCATCTGGGTTTCAGATTGTCAATGCGAAGAAACCGGTGGTTGTGAATTTAAGCCATATATCCCGACCTTAGAAGTTGACAAAGCAATTTGGAGAGGTAAGATCAAGTATTAAGACTCTCTCTTTATCATTTTGCAAGTTTTGGTAGTAAAAATACAGTCGAACTCAAAAGGGACGCCCCCAAAAAATTTGACTTGCGGAGTTTTAGAGCAGTGGTTATCAAAGTATTTCGGACCGCGGACCACTTTACTGAAGTTAAAAATATGGCGGACCACCAAGTCCTAAAAATCTCTCTGTACTATGAATTTAAATTTCCGCATTTGTTTCATTACAATTCAAAACTAAATGTACTTCTGTGACAATAGTATAGTAATAAGTTGACATAAAGCTACTTACCTCGTTCTTTATAATTAAAATGTTACTGCGAGGAATACGTCACTTTAAACATCCCTTTGCTGACATATGACGACTGTCAGCCGCGGACCAGCTGACTTATGCCACGGACCACTGACAACCACTGTTTTAGAGGTAGGGAAAGCGGCGTAATAGGCGCGAATCAATCAAGGACAATGTTTTCCCGGCTTATTAAATTATTATAACAGTTAATTATATTGTCTTTTTGTACGTATACATGTAGGCTGCATGTAATCTTGAACATTTTCTGGCAGTGTCTGTACCAATGACTGCAATCTTCTGAATTTTGCGCACTTTCACCGCATAGCCTATTAAACACAGTTCCGTGTCTTTCCGCGACTTTGTCCAGCCAATCATTGCTATTTAAATTCTGAATGGCCTAACTCTGTGGCGAATTCTTCTTGTTTTGCTGGCAAACGTTTCCAGTCAAGAGGAACGCTTCTATCCCTCGCTTGCACAAACCACTTCAAAACGCGTTGTTCAATGACCGGACACTCACATTCCCTCATTCTCTTCTAATGTACACATGGCTTGTCTTTGTAGAGTTTTAAAATCTTCTCTTTCTCTTTGAGAAAAGTGGAGAGCATATGTATGAAACGACTGAATTGCTTTTGCAATATCCACTTTCTTCTTATTTGTTTTCGACGGTTCTGATGACAATGTTTTGAGCTTATGCTCACCTCTTGCCATTTTCGTGGGACGTTCTGTACGGGAGATTACTAAAACCACACTGACACGAACGCTATTCAAGGCTCCTCCTGATAATACACGGACAAAGGTGAAGGGAAAGTGGGTTAAAAATGTCTTTGTTGTGAAAGATGCCAGTCTGTTGGTTGACTTAGAGTCACAGCCCCCAAGGGAGAAGAATTAGTTTCACTTTTTGCAGCCACTCCACTTTTTTTTGTAAAGTTTTAAAATAGATGTGCTACCAGCTGAGAGTCCCTTAATCCCATGTGCAATGCATTAAGACAGTGGTTCTTAACCTTGTTTGAGGTACCGAACCCACAGGTTTCATATGCAATTTAACCGAACACTTCTTTAGTGTCGTCACGAATTTATATAATCAGTCGGGAGTGTCTTGACCTCCGTGGCGGAGGCTCCGGCGAAACCCTGAGACCGACTCACCGAACTCCTAGGGTTCGATAGAACCCCGGTTAAGAACCACTGCATTAAGATAAGTATTTGCATCCTTTTTCTTGGTTATTCAGAAAACGTGTTCTGAAATGTAGCCCCAGACTAATAACGAAAAGACCTTAGAAAATTCGACTAACGGAGGTTGGGGTGTCGAAAGGTCTTCCAATTGAAAAGATCTAAACTACATTGATCTATGGGAATTCGGTTGGGGACCAACGAATAATCGACATAGGGAGGGTCGACTCAGCGAGGTCCGACTGTAATAATTCAGCGCATTTATTCAGTGCCTTTCCCTAGCACCAAGAGTTTTACATACACTGTAGACACAGGGGCACGAAGGGTAGGATAGACATGAAATGGTGCTTGGTACACGAACACGCATCCACACATCCTAGACACACACACAGACACAGTGAGTGAAGCCGGAGAAAAGCACCGACGGTCAGCCCTGTAAATAGACGCCACATCGAGATTCGAACCCACGACACGCGACTCTCACTGTTGTGGTGATGACACCCCTCCCCCTAAACATACCACACACAGACATATAGAACCCTCTCGTTTGTGTATAAAGATAAATAAATATGCATACAGCCACAGACATACATTTTGCTACTCATTGTGTTTAACAGAAGCTCTATTTGACAACAGCTGCTTAGAATTGTTTCATGTTATGTCCGAAACACGTTTGAGTGCCTTTGTCGTATTAGGGATCAGTAACGATTTGAGAACTTTTTTAATGTAATAATAAGGTTTTTTGTATGCTTGTAGAAAATGTAGCAATTGCCAAAGAGGTGAAAATAACTTCAACTCACCAAAACCCTGAGTCTGGGCCAGCTTGTAAAGCTGTTGATGGATCAACGGCCACTAAATATACTACCGAGAAAGGAAAGCTTAGCTGTGTATCAAGTGGCAGGGACGACAAAGCTCCTGTTTGGGAGATCAATTTAAACGGAACGTTCCTTATTAATTACTTCAAGGTTTACTGGGATGAAGCGAGTATGTATCTTCATCTTGCTACCTCACTTTATCGCTCATTCTTTCTCATTTTCTTTCTCCGTCAGGCTCTAGCACTATCTAAATTCCTCCTTAACTCAATGTTAAGAGCTTTTTTACTTAATACCGGTGGAAGTATTTTTTAAAAGTTGTTTTGACATAACTGGTCATTGTTTACTATTTGTACCGTAATTCGTCCAACAATGGATTCACTTGTGCCTGGACGATTTAGCTCTTAGCTTCGTTAGACTGCCCTTGACAGACATTTATTGCGCAACAGCTTTGAGATCAGGCTTCACATATACTAAGATCAGACGTAATAAAAAGGTGTTTTAAAACTGGAGAAGCGAAAATAAGTCTAACATTCACCTCTACTTTATAATTATGTTACTGAAAATGAGAAATTATGGATCTTACACCTCAATTGTAGTCCATTCCTTTGTTGACAAAGGTTGGGATCAAAAGTCCGTAGAAACCAGAAACATGTGTTAGCAGTGTTGCTTTTGTTTTCATTTGTGAAGCGCATTTGTGAACGAATTGGTGGCATTTGTGAACGAATGCGCATTGGACCTTAATTGAGTAAAAACAGTTGCAGCGTGATCGTTGAGGCTACCGAAACCGCTTGAAAAAAACAACAAACAACAACAAACATGCATGAGTTTTCTTTTGAGAAATCGTTATTTTGCAAAAATTTTCTTGGAAAATGTTATGCATCGGCTGAAAACAGCCGATAAAACGACTTTGTTTTCATTACAGGAAGTCGATTTACTTTGGTGCAAACGCATAAGATGTAGTTGTTGCAGAGCGTCTAGCGGTTAATGGATGCTAGCGTGTAGGTTAAATGTATAATTCGTCTGCTCGTCATGTTCTTATTTGTGAAATACTCTGAGCAAATCATTGCAGAAAAGAAATAATAATAACAACAACAATAATAGCAATTATAATAACAGCAATAACAGCAACAACAACAACAATTGTAATAAACTTTTTGTTTCATATTTTTTCCCTTAGCCAAGGACCATTACGGAGACGCCGCCCTGAAAGTGAACGGCAAGCAGTGCCCTGCATTCGACAAGCCAGTTACCAACCCGTCAGAAATCATGTGTAACACGTCTGGAACAATCCTTATGTTATCTCTGACGGGCGACAAAGTTGGATCTGACAACTTTCTCAAGCTCTGCGAATTTGAAGCATGGGGTAAGAAAGCTGTTTCAGCCATGTCGTAATTATTAAACGCATTAAAGTTGAAATGCGTGTTGCTTTGATTATGTCTAACTCATCGATTAACTGACTGCCCGTTGAAATGTGAATTAGCGTTGTGAATGTGAATATTATTAGTGCACATGTGTGCATTCACATTTATAAGACGTATTGGGAAGCATACATGCTCCTTCATACGCATAATAAACATCCGTTCCGAGCCCCAACTAATTAACAACTTTGTTCCTTCGCGTTTAGCTCTGAGTTAGGGTGGGGGTGTGGTTCTGCACAGTTCATGAAGTCATGAAGTCATCAATCGGTGCAACGGAGAAATTCAATTAGAAACATGTATTTGACAAAGACCAAGCGGACACGTCACTCTGTCAAAGAACCAAACACAGATGTTTTACAAACGTACAGATGGGACTCACTCTTTTCAGGCCAGAGGGCTCTTCTCTTGCTTTACAGTCTGCTTTGTAAAAAGAAATTTGCAATAGTTATTTCTGGATTTTAACTCGTAAATAGCAAAAATGACTACGTATCTAGAGTAAAACAGATCAACTTAACCAAGCGATAAATACTGGCAAAGCAGCTTGTGGGGTTTTAATATTGTCACACACTTCGAGGGGACATACGCACTCTTTCGACAGAAAACACGAGATCACTTTAGATTGTGGCATCCTTGTCCAAGGTAATTACAAATTATTCAGATTGACGAAAAATGCATAAACAATAATAGAGAATTGGACATAAAGTGCTTAATACAAAGATAGTTAAATGAACCACTTGATGAAGAACGCGGTGCCCATTACAATAACCAGGTATACACACAGGTATACACACTATTAATTAAGCTAACTTGAAAAAAACAAACCTCAGCCTGTTACAAATGTCACGTATCCATGTTCTAATGAATGGAATGGATCATCATTGGTGACTGGTCTCTTGCGTCAAACTTCTGTAACCCAAGCATCTTTTCTCCCAAATCTTTGCTCTCCTGGTTCATCAACCTTACATAATTTGCAAAAATTCTTTAACAATTCGTTATAAGGAATCTGCATAGTAAATGATTTAGGTTGAAATTATTTCTAGTTTGTGAATTTATGTCAATAGTTTGCTTTCCTGGATTTTATGGGAAATACTGTGACCAAAACTGCACCGAGGAATGCGGTGAAAACAAGGCGTGCAGTCCACTGTCTGGAGAATGTCTAAAGCGTAAGTGACAAGACTCTTTGTTTGTAAAGTACTTATTAACTTAGTGAAAACCATTCTGGCTCCAAAAGGAATCCGTTACAAATGGGAGACTGGCATAATTTAAACAAACATTTGTGGTCGTATTAGCTGGTAAAGTGGGAGAGAAATAGAATACTTTAAGCAAACATTTTTCGAGACCAACCAAACGTGAAGTAAAACTCCTCCTGTCCGCTTGTTTGGCTGCAGCGTTGCTAACAAAACTACTGATGAGCTGATATTAATTAAAACCTTTATAGGGCTGATATTAATTAAAACCTTTATAGGGCTGATATTAATTAAAACCTTTATAGGGCTGATATGAATTAAAACCTTTATAGGGCTGATATTAATTCAAACCTTTATAGGGCTGATATGAATTAAAACCTTTATAGGGCTGATATTAATTAAAACCTTTATAGGGCTGATATTAATTCAAACCTTTATAGGGCTGATATTAATTAAAACCTTTAAAGGGCTGATATTAATTAAAACCTTTTAGGGCTGATATTAATTAAAACCTTTATAGGGCTGATACTAATTAAAACCTTTAAAGGGCTGATATTAATTAAAACCTTTATAGGGCTGATATTAATTAAAACCTTTATAGGGCTGATATTAATTAAAACCTTTTAGGGCTGATATTAATTAAAACCTTTATAGGGCTGATATTAATTAAAACCTTTATAGGGCCAGAGGTGTTCAGGGAAATAAGGTTAGTTGCGTCTTTCTCATTTCTGGCATTCGTTGTTAGGAAAGAAGGGAACACTCCGGCTGGCGATGAAAATGATAATAAAACTCCTGTAGTAATGTCGCTCCGCCAGTCTGGACAAGAGACGATAAATAAAAATATGTTTTTTTAAAAAATTAAAAAATTCAACCACTGAATAAACGCAATTTTTTAGCTACTCATATCTGGCTGAACTGTAGGGTTATCATGGTCTGCCTTACTGACGTCTACTACATTGAAGTAAAATATACTTCTGTCATATTTATTGTTTATCAAGGCAGTTTATTGTGAAGTGATTGTTGCGTCTTATGTTTCGTACAGCACCTGTAGAGGAACCTGAAGAATGCCCATTAATTAAAGAAGCGGTGATAATTTCCATCCTCTCTATTCCAGTTGGGGTGATCTTCTTTTTTATGTGAGTAATATTATACAAAAAATGTTGTATGTTTATATGTTTGGGAGGGAGAGCCAAACGATTAGGAATTCTTAATAGCTTTGTTGAACTTTAGCCATTTAGAATGAGTGTCCGTCTATGTATGTTCACTTTTCACGGAACAGAAATAAACTGATTCTCTTTTGTTGGGCCTAATAGTATTTTGTTTCCAAATGTTTTATTACTAAAAGATGAATACAACTGGAAAGGATCAATTTACGAAAACAAGTCTTGTAGTAGACTTCGTTCTGCTTCAGTGGAGCACCACTTTGAAATTTTTTTCATTGTCTGTAACTGACTTGTCATCTACAGAATAGTGCTTACGTGAATGAGCTGAAATATTTCTGTATAAGCAACTTCTGTAACAAAGATCCCTTATTTTGAAGTTTCATACAAAAGTGTTATGATGATATTGCATAAAGACCCAAACCAGAGAGCCTACATCGTGTATTTAGCTGAAAACCGAGTATGTGCTTTTTAAAACTGAATGAAATTTCCTTCGTGATGCAGATGTCGGCCGCCTGACGAACCTCCACCTGCAACAGAAGAGAAAAAGGAAAAAGAAGAAGGGGATGAGTGAGAATGAACTCGCCTTACAAAAGCGCTTCGTGCTTGCCATGTGTACATTGTGTCAACTATATAATAAAAACTGACAGTCTCCATCAGTTTCTCATTATTTAGTTGTAAACACAGCTTTCGGAGCTATTTTGGTTGTAATTGTAAGTACATTTTGATAGACGCTACACACTATAACAATATTTTCAACTTACGTTTTCCGTTGCACATGAAAAGGACTGGTGTATGCTGCTGCTTGTGGGAGACACATTTTCTTTAGACAAATGCATTTATTTAATAGCTTTAAGCTTCTTCAGGTTATATGTATAGAACAGGATAAAACACAAAAAAATTTCCATTTGAATTCGCCAGTTGCGGTTACATTGTTGTATGCAAAACTTTTGAATTTTCAATTAATGTTGCTTTTATGTTGATGAATAAAATTCAGAATTAAAAATATTTCGATTGCTTTTCTGTAAACAGAACTGGTGTCACTTTTTTTCATAGCGATGAATATGTGTAATTATATTGGCAGGCCTGATACAAGGATAGATGATCTTTTGATGAGTAGGTGGAGCACGGGGAGGGAGAGAATGCGACTTACCTAAAACAGGTCTCTTCGCTACCCAGGAGAAATTCGGCAGATTGTCTTTTACCTTCTTATTCAATATTGTTAGGTATGTTCTGCCCCTTCCTCTTCACGTGTCTCCTTTCGAGGCCTTGATCCAGCCTCATAATGCATCTCCACAGGAAACGTGTTGCACAGTCAAGAGAACTCTGCCGCTCACTCCTCAGTTCTTCATTCCTGCAATTATTTCATGTTTTTTTATAGTGACATCTGTTAGCTGATGCTTTTATTTCTTGATTTGACGAGCTATAATCAAACGTGTAAATGTGCTTTAAATTAATATTATTATTTGACTGATGCAATTAGTGTAGAGGTGGAGGTGGGAGGGAAGGGATATTGGAAGTGAAGGAATCAAGATGTTACAGCTCTACAGCTATATACGGACTACATCAAATCACCAGCAAAAATCTGAATTCAAGAAACGTCTCAATTGAAAAATAATCAACAACAAAGTGATTAACTTTATTATTCATACATGAAAACACGTAAACACCAAATCTCCCGTTTACATGATAAAAGTCAATTATCTATCGAAATCAATTAAATCTGGTCTTCAATTTAGTTTTCTGTACTATATTAGTTTTTACTGTTTAAAGACCCTCAGTTTACCTTCTTTATTTTTAGTACTATTTTTATCCTTTTAAACTTGGTATGCGTATGGTTTTCTACTTTCTTTATAGTTTGTTCAGTTTTCGGAAAGGAATTTGACTTTTACTTTTTTTATTGTTAACGTATCTTATGCTTGATTATAGTTGTGGTTATAGATGAGAGAAGGAGCCCTTTAATTTGTATCAAAGATATTTAAAATTTATGCTAGGTTAGCAGATTTACTAATTCCTTTATGGCAAAGTTTGTTTATTTGTCTTGATTTTATCGCTTTTAAGAGGAAATTATCCACTTTGTATTTTGCTTGTTTAAATAAATCTCGAGTTAGGATATGGCTTGCCACCACTGGTATCACTAATGACTGTAAGCAATACAATACAATTTTATTAATCCATAAGGATAATAACAGGTAGTGCTCAAACTCTAGCAATATATCGATAAGTACATATGTATATGACTACATTGAATACGTTCTTTCTCTCCACACACACACACAGAAACAGTAGATACACTTGGTGCACTGCCCTAGATAAACATTGGTTCATAACAGATAAAGTTGAATTTATAAGTATTTCTAATGCTAAAGGAATAGTAATGCGTCTAATCTCAACTTTTTACCAATTGTGAGAAAGAGGCAATGTTAACTGAGGGAGTCAATTGTAAAACAGTTTTGTAGAGATTTACTATAGAGAGATGTGTCTTCAAGAATCACTTTGGGGATTGACTAGACTCTTTAGTCAAGACGGACTGTACCTCATTACTTTGCCCCGATTGCCCGGGAAAGGTGTGTGCGGCCGAGTGCTGCCCAGAGGATGTTGACCCTGTGAACCCGAGCATCGAGAGGCGACGGTGTGACGATTTTAAAAGTGCCGGGAACAGCGGACTGGACAGGGGGATACCTTCTAGCTTTCCTTACACCCTGTTTTTACTCTTCACACACCCACTCAGCCACATAGCACGTCCTCACGCTCTCGCACAGGTTAATTCTTTCACTTCCACGCGCAAACCAACAACTGTCAATACAGTTATGTCTCACATCCCTTGATGTCGGCAAGGAACAACAGTGGTGATGATACAGTTGATCAGTGTCGGCGTAATTCACCTCTCCTCCAGTTGTCGTCAGAGAAGAACGGTAATGCATTTCTTTTCTTGCACAAACCAGGCCGCAAGTGCCAGTAGGTTGTGCTCTAAGTACCTTCGGAAAGAACAGACCTCCATCTGCTGGTTACGTCGGTGAACCCACTCAGTGACCGATGTACTGCTAGAGTGTGAGGAAAGGCGCCCATTACTGCCCAGTCTGCCCTAAACTGCTCTATATACCTACCTACCTGTCTAATCACGTGACTCTCACGGGAGATGGTGCTACCACCTAGAAAGTAAACACTCTGAGCCCCTGGACTAAGAAGATCGGAGATGAAAGTGAGCGCAAATCAGTAGGAAGACAGAAAGCCATTAACACCCGCAGTAGCCATTCTCTCTTTCTCGAGTGACTTGTCAAGCGTTCAATTTCTAACCATCTCTTTCTCTGTTCTCCTGCTGTGCTAGGTTCTGGCCTAGACACGACTGGTTTGCGATGGGATACATCAATTCGATCCCCGCGAGGACCATCCTGATAATCTGTTAGAAGATTACCTGTTACAGTCAAATCTCTCTACTATGCCACCCCGCTACTATGCCACTCTCGGTACTATGCCACTTTTGCTCGGTCCCAACTATAAATTCAATGTAAAAAAAATTTACTATGCCACCCCTACTCTCGCTACTATGCCACTTTTGTGTGATTGTGAAAAGGCACAAGTTGTGAAATTCCGCGCAGTGCTCGATTATTATACTGTATGGTAGTGTGGGACATCGCAGTTAGGTGGATGGAACCTAGCAAGCACACGTGGAGGGTGGCGATGGGGGTAGGTCGCTGGCCGGGTGACAGTCACGTGACAGAGGGAGAGCGGGAGGGGGTCGACTAGCGACAGGATGCAGGTGCGCGGATGTGGTTGGGAGGGGTGGAGGATGAAGAGGTGAGGGGGAGAATGAGAGGAGACAGCTAGCGCCAGCCGACTATTCTTGAGAGCTTTGGACTGACGGGTAACTTGAGCAAATAAAGCCGTTTGTACGAACCCTCGCTATTATGCCACTCTCGCTACTATGCCACTTTTGCTCGGTCCCGGTAGGTGGCATAGTAGGGAGATTTGACTGTATATGTTGAGTGCAGTGTTTTACTAAAGGATTACCTTCAGTGTTTGTATGTATGTGCAGGGAGAGTACTCGTCACTGAAAGCAGGTTTCAAGGGAAGTAACTGCGAGAATACCAACTTGACAGTTGGACAACAGAAACTATAGTTGACATTTTGTGCTACTGAATAATTTAACCTAGCGGACCCAGTTCCGGTGGCCAGATTTTCAGAAAGACTTGTTCCGGCTCGAAGGAGTTATTTAACTATTTGACTGACTGAAAATCACATTAGACATTCAAACACTTATTGACAACCTGGAACTGTCAGTTCCCTTGGCAAAGAGTTTTCTTCATTGAGAATAATGAGTTTGGTTGTGAAATATTCCGTAGCAGTAGGGAAACTGGCAAACGCTGGCGCTTTCTTGGTGGATGCTTGGCAATGAGCAATCCATGTTACAAGCGTTCAATAAGCTTTGTCCAAGCTTGGCTGAATCTTGCATGTTTGCTGGGTTGTTATGTTTATTACTAGTTATTTGTTTAGTACTTTGTTAATTACTCAGCCTATTCTTACCCGTAATGGGAGAAAGGTAAATAGAAAAAAGCGTGTTTTGCTAGCTTTACCTCTCCTTCATAAAGAATTTTCTCTCTCTGTCTCTCTCTCACACACTCTCTCTCTAGTATGCCAAGCAGTTACAGTCAGTTCATATCGGACTTTACCTACTTAATGTTAGTCACTCTCCGTCAACCCACAAACATGGGTTCCTGTAGGTTAATAATGATTTTCATATGAATCGTCTAATACTGTAATAGTTTGTGTTCTTCTCTACATATTTATGCGCTGTTTTGCATTTCTCTAGGTCTGGCATCATATTACACTGCACTTACGCAAAACAAAATCTATTCAAAACCCCAGACTTTAAAAAAGTAGCCAAGTGTTTGCAATTGAAATTAAGGCATCATCACTGTTTATTTTAACAATTATATTGTGTTTAAAGTTCTGACACCTTAAATATACGCGTAAAGGTCCGGCAGATAACTCGCCAGTTCCTAGACTTCGGGGCCAGGAGTTAGCGGACGTTGCTCGCCATACAGTGCCATCTACGAACGTCTCATCGTCATATTACTTTGCCACCAAATGATGAGGATGGAAAATATCAGCCAGTCTTTGACATTGTGTTTGATTGGGATGCTTTTGATGTGGAGCTGTACGTTGTCTATAGTGACAGGTGAGTCTTCATCTACCTGGAGTCTCTCCACCTCTACTGCTAGCTGTCATCTCAAAAGTTGCAAACGTTCCCAGTCATTATGACGTCATATATGTGGCTAGATGACATTGTGTATATGTGACTGTATATATGTGACCATGTATATTTTGTGTACATGTGACTGTGTATGTGTTACATTGTGTATATGTGATTATGTATATGTGATATTGTGTTTATGTGACTATCCTCGCAATGGCTCGAGTAAAATCTGGAAAATGAAGATACGGTGAACATCAAAGACACAGTCACTTGTCACATAGAAGACCCCCCTCCGAATTAAGCACGTACCGGGATGTACAAAACATCAAAGTCTGATTTTGCAGACTGAGGATTAGTGGTAAGTCAACTCAGAACAAACTATGGAAAAGGCATAACCTGAGGGAGGAAAGAGTTACAGAAAGAAGAGGGGAAAAGGGTAAAAAGAATCTTTCCTTTCTTTTTATCCTTTCCTCTCTTCCTTCTTCTTTTTTTTCTTGATGATGTTTCTCGATGAGAATGTCTGTATAACTTAGAATGAATAAAAAGCTGTACAACAGCATAAAGACGGCGCACACATTCTACAGACTTTGGTGACTAAACCTCTCGAGGCCGCTACCGCCATAACTCCAGTCGTCACGTGTACAAGAATTTATTTCCGAAAAACACAAATTACCAGAGTGTTCCCTGCATCCTGCTTGAGTAGGACGCTCGCATGCACACACGGGCAAAGAAAAAAGAAAAATCACGAGATAGCCAACTGTCAAAAAACCGAAACGAACACATACACAGAGACAAAGAAAAGAAAAACAAATGATGGACGAAAGTAACGAGTAATGAGTAAAAAGCATTCCTTTTCATTTCCGCTGCCTTGGTCCCTGGTATTTCCCGTGTGAAAGTCGATTCCATTTGTGTGGTGAAGTTTAGTTTCCTGTATGGAGGTTGAGACGTGAGAGATGAAATTGTTGCCTTGTTGCATCCACTTCTCCTCTCATCCTCGGGGCTTCAACATGACAAGGTCGGGCCGCTGGTCGTCAGCTCATCTTCTGTTGATGTACACCTCCTTGTCTACCTGTCAAGAATCAAATGGTAAATTGATGATATTGATGTCACCGTTAAACTCTACATTCGGTGTGGGGAGAGACATAAGTAGACCCGTGTACAACTATGTGATACAAAATGTTTGTGCCATGCACCATGTATGTCTCATGTTGTACAAAGTGTGTATCAATGTGTGTACTGTCATGTACTTAATGAGTTGATCACGTGCTGTGTCATGCACATACCAAGTGTTGTGGTATGTAGATGCAATGATGTACACAATGTATATGTCATGTGAGGTGCCTTGTGTATACTGTGTCAGACACATTGTATAGGCCATGTTTACAATGTATAGATGTCATGTGATACCATTAACGTTCGACGTACTCACGTCTTTCTCACGTTGACTGGTGGACAGAGGACGAGAAGGAAGTGATTTTTCTTAATTGTAATCTGTTTGTCATTATTGTTTGATAGCCACAACTTCAGGGGGACACCATCAGGCTGCAGTGGCTAGTGCGCTGTCCATCATCGCCGTGGTCGCCCTCGGGACCTGTGTCATCGTAGCATACCTGAGGTCGATGATAAAGGCCAAGTCTTCCATACATATCGATAACCTCATGCCCGTGTTACATACATATTTCGTAAAACGCCCATCTTCTTATCCACATCCATAGCAACATTATGTGTGAAAAATGGATCATGTTTTGAAATCAAAGGCTATACATAGTTTATGGATGAAAGATAGTGTTTAGATGAAAGGATATACAATTTTAATGGTTTAAGAAAACGAAGTTGTGAAGAAAAAAACTATTTATAGAACTCAAACATTTGGCAACTTATCAGAGTGCATTGCTTGTGTCAAAGAGCATGTCTAGGGCACTTCATGTTTTCTGATAAATATTATTCGGTTTTCATGATGATCTGCTACAGTACTAATTTCGTACGTTAGTCGTTAGTTATTTTTAGTTAATTTGTAATAATTGAAGCATTATCTTCCAACATCCCCCCAAAGCAGTCATTGAACCCTCAAAACATCATATCTTACAGGAGGAGAGCATTACTCTTGACCATGGATCCTGGCCGACACTCAGGTAAGTGATGTCATGTGTCCTGAATACCTGCAGGTAGCTTTCGAGAACCAACGTGTTCTTCTTTCTTCTCAAGGCTCAGTTTATTAAACAAGTGAACCCAAGAAGTAAATGAAATTAATCGTCAACATTTGCTTCAAGGAGCTCTATCCAATGTTTCTTGACACACGGGGTCTCTGACAGAGGTGACATCGGTCACATGACCTGACTTGGAGACTACTCGCTTTGAAACCTCGCAAATAGTTTATGTGCGATAAATACAAAAGTCTGATAAGTGCAGCATAGATTCTTCCCACATACAATTCACACACACACATGGAGAGACAGACACACGGAGGGGAGACTTCCTGAAGATTTGTATTTTGCAAAAGAGTGCGCCTCACAGAAATCCTGACTTTTGAGTCTTTTTCTCCCGTCTGTTGAAAACTGAAACGTATACTCCATTTTTTACACATTGAGCAAGGTTTTGAAGCTGCATAACGCGGAAATAAAAAACAACATAATCACCAATTGTGTTAACTAAGAAAGTGATTTCACTTTCTGCTTGTATATCAAACTGACCTTTCAGAGGAAGTCTTGTGCATCACAAATACTTCCTGCGTCCCGAGGGATAAAATGCGACGAAGTGTTGGACTCAGCTGCACTTGTTAATCTTCCTGCACTGGCGCTGTTCTAGTGAAGACTTCAGGAACCTGAGATAAGCGGGTTGACACGGTCATGTCTTTGTTGGCACAGCAACCGGAAGTTCAGGCCCCGCGTGTGTAGAACCATTTTCACGCCGCGACTTTCACAAGGAATAAGAAGGTTTCGCATGATTGAGATCACGACCCTTGTACTTGTCGGGCTGGAGTTTGAACAGCCAGGCATCACCGAGTTTATGATGCAGCTCGCGGTGCCGATACAACAGTGAAACATTTGCATTTTGTACTGCATCCAAAAGATAATGGGTTCATTCTGTTTCAAGTCGGAGGAATCTGATGGTAAGGACGATTTCCTCCTCCTCCTTCTCCTCCTCCTCCTCCTCCTCCTCATCATCATCATCATCTCTTTTAAAGACTTACCCCTCAAACAGAGAATTCTGTTAAAAGGTAATGGCGGAACAAAGCACTGCCATAAATTTGCTATTGTTAGTTATTGTTATTATTACTTTTTGAGGGGTGGGGGAGAGGATGCTCATCGTAAATTGATAATTAATGTCGGATGTCCCTTAAGATGACAGCCTCTGCAAGCGCATGCTAATGGCCGAGGTGTTGTCATGACAACAAGCCGTTTGTGACCTCGGGAAAAAATGAGGCCTTTACCTATTTCTAAATGTGTGTTAAGAATTGCAACGCTCAGTGTCTCACTTCTCAGAAATGGAATAGAGATGCAGAATTTGTAAACAATCAAAGCCAGTCGCTAACCTTCAAGCTGTAATGTCTGCGCGGACTTGTGGGGTCGCAGGTCTGGGGTTCCGACCCACAGCCACGGTGAAGCCTCATGTCCGGCAGAGCGGAACGCTGCGGACGAACACACTGTGCACGTGCAGGGGACAGGACGTGGCTTCCCTCCGCATCTCCTCACGAGCCAGGACCTTGCTGCGCATCAGCAGCAACAGCAGCGGCAGGCCGGAGGAAGCGTGCGCACCAAGGGAGGCAGACGAGATGGAGGGAAGAATGGAGTATGCCAACATGTGCAGCCTGGACCTGTGGGACCCAGTGCAGCGGTCACTCTTGTCCATGCTAAACGCCAAAGACAGTCTGGAAGCAGAATTTGAGGTGAGTACAGCTTCTGCTTGACGACTGTTTGCCCAACAGACAACTGTTGTTCTTTTCATAACATGCTCAGAATGTGATGTAGAGTGGAAGCATAATAAACATCGGTCTTCATATGATGGTTGAAGCAGCTGTATCAGTGGTAGAAAAGTCAAAGAAGGCATTTTGATGTTAATATGCACAAAGAAAACACAAATGGCAGACAAAAGCAAGATTTCCCCACACAGGCACACATACTTTAAACAATCATTATACATCTCTGACCATCCCGTCTGTTATAATATGTTATCATCACTCGTGTCTCTCCAGTCGCGGTAATGTCGAACTAATGTTTTCATACTTTCGGACTTCTTCATAATCTTGTCTACACTTTGTCTACACTTTCGCTGGGCCTAAATTTGAGTGGCTCCAGGAAAGATTTGAGAAGTATGGAGTGTCAAATGTCATCGTGGTGACTGCAACTTCCCTGTACACTGACCCCAGTGCGTCCCTCAGTGAACAGTTCACTGTACAATGCCAGGCCTGCTCTGTAGTAAGGCTAGTCAATTCCTTTTGTGAACTAAGGGGAACATGTTACAACGATCCCCATGCAATGAACACCGTTCTAAAAACTTCCGACAAAAACCTTTTTCTAAAAAACAAACAAAACATACAAAAACAAAAATTAGGCTTAGTTTCTGACAGGATACCTATCCTAAAGTTTAGGCTTAGTTTCTGACAGGATACCTATCGCTAAAGTTTCTCGAATAAGGAAAACTGTTGTGACGAGCACGTTGAAAATTAACCTCCTCAATTAACCAAAGACGATTTTATTTTTAAATTTGTTGTTTGTTTTTTGCGGGTTTGTTTTGAGCGGCGCTCGTTTGTTGAAACAAAGAAAGTATGTGAGGAACTGTTCACAAATCATAGCATTTGTTCACCAGCTATGTTCCAGACAGGAACCCTTTAAATATTGCACATACTTACCATCCACTCTCTTTTGATTTTATGTTATGTTTATTAATAATTATTTTTTAGTATTTAGTTCATTACGTAGTTTATTCTTACCTCGTACAGAGCGAGGGATAAATAAAAAAATGTCTTGGTTAATTTACCTCTCGTAATAAAGAATTATCATTGTATTAGTAGTTAAAGAATTTTGGAATAAAAAGAAACTGCTGGCAACATGTAACCAAGACAACCAATACAACCAGTTATCGGTAAAGAAAAGAGTTGAACTGCCAAACTCCGTTGACTTTGTCTTTGTATCGAAAATCTTTCGTTCCAGAATATTCCTCTCGGCTTGGAAAAACCTCACAATAGCGGCTTGTCCATGGAAAACCTCAACAAGAACAGATTCAAAAGCATTCTGCCGTGTAAGTTGGCTTCCTTTCAATATCACAGGTAGCATAATTCATCTTTGAGAAACACGTGACTTGTCAGACGCTTCCTGAAGTATCTACCCTTATCTATCCTTCGGGTTGTACATCTGTTGCTGTCTGGGAATCTGACATAAATGTTTATATAATAGTGATATATCTTGCGATGTGTTAGAATGTCGATATTCGAGACTTATCAAAACGTGAGAACGCTATTTTTTATTTAAATTTTTGATGTCATTAGATGTTTAGAACAACGCTGGAAGACTTGTATTTGTTGACAAACGTGTCACTTCTGGTGTTTCTAACTCACGTATTTTACCAGCATTCTCATTTTTCTCCGTTGTTATCGAAAGAACTTTTCTATGAGCAGAATCGTGACCTCTAGCCTTGTTGCAGATGAAGAAACGAGAGTTGTTCTCCGAGAGTTCGGGGACTGCAACAGTAACGACTACATCAACGCCAACTACATCAGGGTACTGCTGTGAGCGCGCTCACTGTTCATAGCACAAAGCTACCTGTGTACACATGCGGCATGTCCCTCTAAGGATTTATAGAAAATTTACTTGTAACAAACTATAACTACAAGTATGTCAAGTTCACAGTAGTGTGGCTCATCATGTAAAAACTGCTACAAACACATTTTATCTCACTCGCTCGCTCACTCCATCACTCTTCTGGATGCTCTCCCTTGATATAGTTGAAGGTTCGGAGTAAAACACCAATTACCTCCCCTCTCCCTCGAAAATGTTTTGCTAGTAAACTTGTATTTTCTCTATAAAAAGTCTGTGGATTATTGATTCATATTATCTTACTTGTCTGGTAAGCTTCATGAAGTTTTCTTTAAAAAAAATGAATTTCATATCAGTGTAAGTGAATTAAAAACCTTATGTATTACTAAAACTGCAGGAAATGTTAACAATATCACTGTATCCTGTGTAACTAGGGTTACAAGCAAGAAAAAAAGTACATCGCAGCACAGGGTAAGTTTCTGTACATTCGAAACACTTACAATGCCGTCAAAGTTGCTGAATTTACACATTTATACAACGGTGATTGTGAGTGGGTGAGGTAGGCGAGTGGAGTGGTGAGAACTGACAGAAAGAAGGAAGCGAGAGAGTTTACTAAATCTTTGAATGAAGAGGCGTAATTCAAATAAAATTAAACTTGCAAACCTCACAAGCAGGAATAAAATGTCAGTTTAATGCAAACAAGCCAATGGCGTAAATGAGTATTGAGTATTGTAAATAAGTTTGACCAATGAAATGTAATTTCACACTTACTGGCCAAACCAAAAACATTACGAAATTTCAGGACCAAAGGAAAACACTACAACTGATTTTTGGAGAATGGTGTGGCAGGAGCGGATAACTCACATCGTCATGCTCACCAACTGTGAGGAGGGCAAGAGAGTGAGTGTGTGGCGACCTCTAGCTTTTCGTCTTTTCCTCTGTTTTCTCATCTTTTTGTGCCGCCTTGCGTTTTATTTTATGTCTAATGTCATGCATTGTTCCTTTAACGTGGCTCACTATTTAAAGTAAAAAAACATTAAATGAGGTGATGCAATTTTCAGCATCAATCACGTGATCAATTGAAAGTGAAATGTGCTCATGAATTCACCAAACATGTCATGTAGTAGAATGTCAGGACATGTCACTGCAAGCTCGGTCACGCACCAATCACTGAACCTCAGGATAAGAAATGAAATCGAGAGTAAAAGATCATGTGACCAAATGGAATGTGATGGTCTGCCTCAGGATAAGTGTGACGAGTACTGGCCCCCGGCGGGTGCTGGGATGGAGCACGGAGCTTTCATCATCATGGGTCTGGAGGTAGTCGACAGAGCTGACTACGAGATCAGGACATTTGAAATAAACCAACAGGGTGTGAGTCTCTTCTCTACATACCAGAGAAATAAATTAGCAAATGTTAGTCTTTTCTCTATATACCAGAAAAATAAGGCGGCAGGATGCTTCCACTGAGATCATAGACACACACTAGTTTGATGCCTCATCAGGTATTCCCTTTTGTTTATTAATTGTTCATTACACGAGCTTAACATCCTGCATTAGGAACACAATAACCCAACTTGATGCTATCGACCTTACCAACCTCTGACCTCACTCACACCTTGACCAGGTATGAACACTAATTCTCATTGACCTTTCATATGACTTGGAAGGAGAAACGTCGGGTGGTTCAGTACCACTATGTCACGTGGGCAGACCACTCCACCCCTAAGGTGACGGACTTGGTGGACTTCTGGAGGCGAGTGAGGATTGACTATCACGTGATGAACGAACACGGCAGCCCCTTGCTGGTGCACTGCAGGTACGTTGACCATCTGGTAATCAACTAGTGATCATGTAATCAACCAGTGATCGTGTAATCAACCAGTGATTTTGTTATCAACCAGTGATCGTGCAATCAACCAGGGATCTTGTAATCAATGCGAAGTCACAGCCAGTGAAGCTGGAGGAGGAGGGGGAGGAGGAGGAGGGAGATGATAGCATGTTCGCTTTTCTCATTCGATGACAACACAAGCAGCATTATTCTGAACCCTTTGAAGTTTTTCCAGTAGATAGAGAGATCGAAGAATGCTACAGCCTAGACAACTGAAAACAGAAACAGAGACTAACCACCACCGCTGTCTCTGATTTGATAAATTGGCGATAAATTGACATTATCTTAAGATGTAAACAAGTAAAGAAATAGTCTACACCATTACAGCTGTCAGTCTTCTTTGTCAGAAAAAAGTTAATCTAAACTTGTTTATGAATATTAAACGGTTTAAGGCCAGACACCGGTCGAAAAATTGTCAAAAATTTTACATTTTGGCCATTTTCAGATTACTTCATACTGTCAAAGTTCATATTTTGTTTCTATTCACTCGCCAAGTGGTTTTTCATAGAATAATCTAGAAATATGTCTATTTTGTCAATGAAAACATCTACTTCTATCCTATTTACTTTTCCCGAGCGCAGAATTAGCGAGAATAGAGAATGTTTGAGACATAGCAACACACCTCGCCACGTGGGCAACTGTGTCACATCGTATATCGGTCGAAAGGTCAGGACATGAATTTTCAAACAAAGGCTGAGTCAAAACCCTTAGAAGGCCCCAAGCTATGATACAAGCTCTTTTCTAGACGACACAAAGGGTCGGAAACTTCCTTATATGGACGCATGCGTAACATACTTTGCATATAGCCAATCAGAATTCACTAATGCCGACCTAGACGGGGTCATAGGGCACACGAACACGCTTCGGCTGTGCTCGGGTATCCCACAAGGCAACTGTCATGGCCTCCGGATGTGTAAACAATGGCGACAGCAAGTCAAAGCTTGTTCTGGGATATTTTCTTTTCTAAGACATTAACGTTAATATTACATGTTCATTGTGCCTGTCAGACGCTCATTTCTTCTCACAATACCACGTGCAAAAAAATAAAAACCACGTGGACATTCTTAGACCGTCGTAGCAGCTAAAAAAAGTAACTTAGTGAACCGAATTCGACTGTCGAAAACACCATCAGTCATGTGGTAAGCGAGCTGAAAATAAAGCGAAGTTTTCATTTCTGCTGCAAACCTCGGTAGTAATCACAACTAGATGCGAACATTTACACATTTGAGTCAACTTGCAATGCTAGTTATTTATGTACTTTGTCAGGAATGTAGGGAAACAGAGCTTACATCATTTGCACAGAAAACAAAGGTTGGGTGGGGGTTGGATGGTCTTACTCCAACCAAATGTAACAGAATGTGAAGACAATTATGTATAGCATTCCTAACAAACAATGAAAACTGCTATCTAGTCAAGTTTGAAGCCATTCAGTGTCTAGAGAACACATCATTGTCAGCCCCCTAAAAGGCCATGCAGACAGCTGGTGCTTTTCCCAGAAATCTTTGACAGAAAATAAGATACCCCCTGGCTACAAAAATCAACCATCTTTAATCCATGTGACTACAGAGGTAATTCATAAAATAATCCTAGCATACAGAGGAACAGAACATGAGCAGCTGCTTAAATTCTGGTGCAGTCAGTGATGTATCTCTAGATTTCATGAATAGGTTATTCTTATTCCTATTCGCCCCCAGTGGAGCATAGGGCTGCAAGAATTGGTTATACTCCCCTATAAGCTTTTGAAATAATTTCTTTAATTGATGTTCATCCCATCACCCTGCAACTGAAGGCTAAGAAAGATGAGAGTGTTTCCTACTAATGCTGCTACTTCAGTAGATGCTCGCAAAAATTGGAAGCAATATGCGACATCATCACTAAATGTTAGATAACAAAAGACCAAAGATGGCAAAAACCATGAAGCTAGTGGACACTGAACTTCTATATAACTAACTAAACCTATAACTGTGTAGCTCAATGTTTGCAAACACCATTGTTTTTATTACTGTGTACTTCTCTGAAGCCTGGTCAGCAGTTGGGTACACAACACAACCATGTTGACTTTTCTAAAAGTGAATAAAATAATTAATTTTATTAGTAATGTTAAAGTTATATGTAGTAACACATTGAAAGATGGTTATATTTTTCATTCAGCAGGTAAATTACATGAAAGGCTTAGAGAAAACAAAGTTACTAAGCTTGATATTTCTGCTCGCGCTTTTTCCATTCATTGTTTTTGTTACAGTTAGTTTACTTAAAATCCCTATAACTTTATATTGACATGTGATACAGGCCTAAAATTTGAATGAAGTTTTCTACATACATATGTAAACATTTCAGTGAGAGCTTTTTAAAAAATATTTAGTGGTTTAGTAGTTACTAAGCTTTCACTTTGTTTTCCTTCGCCTTTTCAGTTTCTTGTTTTAGTAAGCTTGTTTAGTTCAAAAGCTTATAACTTTATATTGGCATGTGATACAGGCCTAAAATTAGGTTGAAGTTTTCTTTATTCATATTTAAACAATTCTATGAGAGCTTTTAAAAAAATATTGAGTAGTTTAGAAGTTACTAAGCTTTCAGTTTTTCTTTCCTCGTTTTCTCAGCTTCTTGTTTTGGTTAGAGACTGTTTACTTCAAAAGCTAACTCCTTCTTTTTGACAAGAGATATAGATCTGCAATTTGGTTGAGCTTTTCTTCATACAAATTTAAACATTTGTAGGAGAGCTTTTTACAAAATATTTAGTATTTTGGTAGTTATACCGTTTTAAATCAAAATTTCTTAAAATTTAACACAGTGTTTTACAAAAAAATTCATAAAAAAAAAACTAAGCCGATTTTGCAAAATCCCCCTCCTACGTTTGTAGATCTTACTTTTAGGTAACTATTTCAAACAGAATTTTGAGTCTACTCACAAAATTGGCAAAGTTATAAGCTTTTTAAAATGTTTGTTTGGGCGCCATTTTGGATTGTTTCCATGGCAACCGATCGCGCGACGAGTGCAGTAAAACAATTTTTTTAAACTTCATTCAAAGGCTAAACAGCTGGTAAAAAAAAATCCGCGCTATCCCGTGAAACAAAAAACTTTTTTTTTCGACCGGTGTCTGGCCTTAAACTGACGTCAAAGATGATTCTGACTTTTAGATAAGTAGTCTTGTGTCCGACGATCAAATTATCTGGCAAGTGCACCTAGCGAGAATCTCTAGATTTTAACGAGTAGAAGAAGAAAATTAATTTTGCGTGCGTGCGTGCGTGCGTGCGTGCGTGCGTGCGTGCGTGTGTGCGTGCGTGTGTGTGCGTGTGTGTGTGTGTGTGCCTGTGTGTGTGTGTGTTTCAAGTGCCGGAGTAGGTAGGACCGGGACCTTCATCGCTCTCGACATCCTCATGGACCAGGCGCTGGAGGAAGGGGAGATCAATGTACCTCAGGTCGTCGTGGAGCTGAGAAAAGATCGGTGTAACATGGTGCAAGCTAAGGTAGGTATACCCCATCACCTTTCTCCTTGTTTCTAGTTAAGGTACACAGCTGGCAGGTGAATGAGGCTGATAGCCTCTATAGCTCCTCGTAACTAAGGTGCACAGGTGTGTACACACGGGTCCTGGTTGCTTCACGGTTTACCTGTATGCAACTGTATGTTTACCTGTCAATAAGCCAGAGTAGAAGGGTGTCGTACACTCAGTTCCAAAACCACATTAACATTGTTCTGCAACTAACAAGTCGTTCACCCTACCCAGGTGTCACATAGGTACCCGTGCGTGTGTGCGTGTGTGTGAAAGACCCATTATGTGATGTCACCGTGATGTCGATGCCATTTGTGTCTTGGCGGCAGGATCAGTACCAGTTCGTGTACAAGGCGGTTCTAGAGGCGTACTCCGGGTACAGCAGCAGAGTCCTTCTAGACGGCTCTAACATTGTCTTACCATTCCTGAGTGAATCGTTGTACGAACAAGTGGACGCCGAGTTACAGGTAAGTGAGCAGTGAGGTCACGTGACGTGTGTCGAACCTACAGGTGAGTGAACGCTGATCACTCGAGTCATGTGTGTAGACCTGACAAGCAAGTGAACACTGAAGTGTCGCCTGTTGCCGTCACCAGACTCATGAGAATACCTGACCTGGCAGCTCATCGTCAGACAATTAATTTAACCATAATGTGTTAGTTACAATTGTTGTGTGGGACTTTTTCTAAAAATCAAATCAGATTATTAACGATGGGTTTGACAAGCATCAATCCTATCATCATCATCAGTTGACTGCAACTGTTTGACTCCCAGGGGACCTGTTGTAATAGTTGCTGTCCGGTTACAGATGCTGTTACAGATGAAGAAACTGGACCGAAAACCAGTCTACACTTCGGCAAGGTCTGACGAGAACATTAACAAGAATAGAAACATTGAAGTATTGCCAGGTAAAAAAATTGAGTAATATTTTTCGACATGTTTATTGTCTGACTATGCTGTAGAAAGTTAACGAAGCAAGAACATTAGAACTATTTAGATAAGACATTGAGGTTAGTCAGTCTTCAATATATCTTGACCTAATGGTCAAGAAATACCAAAATAGAAAAAAAACTATAATTTTATTTACTTCGACAAAGTACGAATAAAACATGTAATAAAGAGGAAATATTTGGACTAGTCAGGTCGGTCAGTAAGACAGGTGAGCTATTTACAACTGGGTTAAGTATTAAGGTTAAAGCCAACAATACAAGAGAAACAAAGTCCTCCGAAAGATTTATCTTCGCCTCGAGACGAGAGATACGCAGTACACAACAGAACTCGAGTCTGAGGACAACAGGACGCAACACCTTGACAGCTTTAGGGACTGTGGATATAGTTCAAGACAAAGACAAACATGAGTGAGAACATAAAGACAAACATGAGCGAGGCTATCAGGACAAACATTCACAATCTACAATCTAAGCACATTACAGTCTTTTGTGAATCCTTGAATGTTTGTCTCAGATGAAAACTACCTTGTGTACCTGACCTGTCGGGTGGCAGACCGCAACCAATATATCAATGCCGTTTACCTGTCGGTAAGTCTTATCAAATGTATGGTTGACAAAAATATTCTGTGAACTTTAAATGTAGGCTTAATACCTCTCCTCATAAGTTTTGTATATATAACCAGTCTGCAAAAAGTCAGGATTGTACACTTCAGTGTTTCTGGAAGGCGAAGAACAAGTCAAGAGTCAAAGTCAGTCAAGCTGGAAGAAAGGGATTTGAAAATGTGTCTGACAGACAGAGATACACTGCAATGCATGTCTGACAGACAGAGATACACTGCAATGCATGTCTGACAGACAGAGATACACTGCAATGCATGTCTTGACAGACGAAGGTTTATTGTTTACCTAATAACAACAAGAATACGACTTTCACATTATACTTCAACATGTAAGATTTGCGACATTTGTTAAGATGGTTGGCGCAGGTCAGCTATGTCTTCCCTACAGGCCTGGACACTGTGAGCTACTACTATTTTTTCTGTTTGAAATTGCAGTCGTTTGCAGACTGGAATGGTTGGATCCTCACTCAGCTCCCTCTGCCGGACACGGTTGTGGATGTGTGGCGACTGGTGCAGGGGGCCGGCATCACCACCATCGTCTCCCTGGGACCTGAGGCCGACAGTCCAGAAGTCAGTTCTTACAGCGAGTGTGGCAAAGTGCTTGTCCAGTCCGTTCGAAACAATTGTAATCGTTTCTTTTTAATTACTTTTGGAGTTTTTAATTCTTTTAAGCAGTGTTTATTTTTGTTATCTAAGCTTTCTAACGGACTTCATAGCTGCGCGCGTGCGTGCGTTCAGGTGTGTGTGTCTTTTTGAGGGTATAATTATATGTATGTATCAGTGTTTATGTAACTTTGTGCTTGTGTATTTGTATATATATATATGTTTTATTTTGTTTTCGGTCGTCTAAAGCTTATTCATAGCTACACTTCACTCCATACTTTTATCCCATTTACGCTTGCCTAGGTTAAAAAAGAATTCATAAAATTGGATAATAACTCCATCTCTCTTTTATATGCCAGTCTCATGTAAATTTTGTTTTTAAATACAGAACGGCTGCTACTGGCCCCGCCAGATGGAGGAACAAAGGCTGTTTGACTCTTTTGAGGTCTCCCTGGTTTCTCACGCGGAGTTTGGGGAAGAGGGTCACGTGTATGACCTGACTCTAACCTATGAGGTCAGCGAGTAGACATTGCACCACGAGGTGTATGCCCTGTCTGTGTCTTTAAATGCAATATTTTCAGTTGTTTACTGTAAACTTTAAGTACAACGTATGACGTCAGTGTAACCTGTGTGTATTTTGTAAATGAAATACCCATCTACCTTCTGTTTTTTTGTTTTTGTTTGAGGGAGGGGTGTTAAAAACACATCTTTATTTTCTTTTAGTCAGCACCAAGAGTTCTGTTGTCTACCTGTTTATCTTGTAGTCAGTGTTAGATAAACTTTAACTGCAAGCTTTGACCTGAGATGGTGCCATGAAGTCTGGATTGTGTCGGTTTTAGAAAGAACCTCCCCAGAAAGTTCGCCTCTATCACCTGGGAAACTGGTCACATGACCTACCCTGCACGACACCAGACGTCCTGAAGCTCGCCGAACTTCTGGCCGGCTCTGAGGAAGAGCAAGTGGTTCCCCCTGTACTAGTGCAGTGCATGTAAGTCTCAATAATTACACAACCACCTTGTTTTGTTGTGAGAAAGCTACTTCTTCAGATATCAGAAACAAACACAAATCGACATTTTCACCTTTATGAAATATAACGCAGTAGATTGAAGTGTCGTTGATTGCTGCTCTCACCCCTAGTCTTTGAGTACTTTTATCTTTCTTCTGATGATTTCAAAGGTGCAATCACATGTCATCAGGAGAGAAAAGATGTCTGGTGTCTAAAGTGTTTTGTCTCCTCTGTCACAGTGATGGAGCCTTCAGGAGCGGACTCTTCTGCGCCCTGTGTGACGTCATCAGTCGCGTGAAGTACGACCGCGAGCTGGACGTGTACACAACGGTCCGCAAACTGCACGTGGTGCGACCCCAGAGCGTGGACACCCAGGTTACACTACCTTGTCATTATGTCCCCGTTGCTTCCATTCCTGGGCTGTATTGACATTAATTCTACAGATTATGTCAGGGCATGTCAACATCCTCCTGCTGATGTTTGTTTGTTTGTTGTGGTATGGCTGCATCATTCATCTTGGACATCAGTGTACATGTAGGACCAGAAACGCCTCCACTTTCTATCTACTGTGGGTCTGAAGTGTGTGAGTCATGTTCAGACAATGTGGGCGTGTCTGTGATAGAAAAGTGGTGTGGAAACGACAGCACACAAGAAAGGATGTAGTGTGTGTATGTGCCTGTGTACATGGAGGTAATTGATGGGGATGGATGTATCATCGATAGTTATTAGGCGACCATCACCCCTTCAAATTCCTCGTGTCCTATCTTCTGGTCAATAAGTGAATTTTTATATCATCTTATCCTGGAGGTAATGTTTGTCATAGTATGGCTAACTCCTCGTTGTAACTTTCTTACACAGGTTCAGTACAGATACTTGTACGAGGCTGTTGAGGAGTACATCAGAGGTGAGGCCATCTACGCCAACACCTGCATGTGACACCTGCCGGCGATTGCAGCTTCCAAGTCTTTTGAAGACTTCATCTGTGTATTTGTCTATATTTTGATTTTAAGAAGACAGGCTATGGACAGTCTCTGTAGTCTTCACAGGAACATGAACATATTTCCGTCTGAACGATCTTGGCATAAAAACATTTGGTTTACATCGCATGTCCCCAAAGATGTTTGAGACCTCTAAACCTTTAGAGAACGAGAACATTTAGATGGAGATAAGAACAAAACCTCAGGGCTCAGACAGGGCGACACAGAGCAACTTCAAGATAATGATGGCAGATTTTCACAGCATGATTGTAATTCTGGGAACTATTGGCCAAAACTGATTAAAGGTAAAACTGTTTGAGGGGAATTGCAGGGACCAGACAAGTGTTGACTGATTCGCTGTCACAAACATTTCAAAAGAAAAAAATACCCACAGACGTATAAGACTAAAGTTGAAGAAATAACAGATTGAAGACAGGATAAAAGAGGCATCAAAATAATATTTGTCATAGGTTACTGAGAGCTGTCAATGTTTTAAATGACAATCAGGACCTCAATCACTCGCTGTTGAGCTTACTTCAGTAAGCCAATGACGAGCGGCGATGATTTTCTGCATGGCTATGTTATGTATGTAAATAAGTATTAGGACATGCAATGTTAAGCTATGAACCTGTTGCATCGAGAAGCTGGGTTTGTAAACAGTTTAGCAGTTTTTGAAATATTTTGGTCTTTAAATTTTATCCTGGTGATCCAAGCAGCTGTATATATATATATTCAACTAACCCACCCAAGTCGTTTTTTTCCTTGAGAGCTACCGAGGCCGGGGAGGCAGTCCATGAAATACAGTATTTTTTTTCCAAAATAGGCTTTTAATTTTCTATTGTTTTTCTTAATCATAAAATCCACATCAGAGATGAATAAATCAGTTTGAGTTGCACGGATGTGAAGTGTGAAGTGTGCTCAGATATTACTAACACTGATGTAACCTCGCCTGAACTCAGTGTTGATGGCGTTGCTAAGCGTTCGTTCCCTCTTGCCATGTTGTCAGCCACTTGCCTTATAGACATGGTCATCAACCATTGACCCAACAAAATAAAGTACTTTTCGCCTGAAGGAACTGTGCTGATCGAACTTGTTACCGTGTTCATGCTCAACTGCCAGACTCTTTTTGTTGTGTTTGTGGAACAGAGCAAAATGAACTCAGGCAGAGACAATATTGACTGAGACCCGGGTGTGCCAGCCAGCATTTAGCGCACCAACGGCCACTGCATTACTCAACACCCTCTTGATGACAGCTGATTAAGCACTAAAGCTGTTTTCGAAATTATCTGGAGACAGGAATTCATCGTGTAATAATAGGAGACAGCGGGTAGTCGGGTAGATCGCCGATCAAAGATTTTGCCGTGGAGAGGGATTTACTGTAGTGTGTTTTCATGTAAGATAAGTTAAGCATTTTGCTTCTTGACTATCTAATACATCAGATTATTGAAATTTTTTGGTTGGTGTTTTAATCTAGTATTCACGACAGTAAAGCTGTAAGCGACAACGACAAAACAAAACAACAAATGAACTGGCGAAAATAGTACTCAGACAGATTATAGGCAAACCGTTTAACGTGACAGGCTAAGTCCACGAACTTGTATTACTGGACAGCTGGCAGTAGACTTTTTCCAGTAGTAGACTACTAAAACGAGGCACGAGACTAGATAGCTTCCGGTTTATTCACATTTCGGATTAACTACTAAAAGGAGGCACGAGACTACAAAGCTTCCGGTTTAATCACATTCATTGCTTAGGTTCTCCGACAGACAGCAGTCCACCTATATACACATCCATGGTTAAGACTTCTTTTCTTCTAAGATTTCTCTGTATCACCAAGAGCTGTAAGTAGACAAGACTTTCGCTAAAGCAGCAGGTGTTATATTTGTTATCACAGCATCCAAAGCATTCAAGTTCACTTCGTCACCAAATGACGATGGCTAAAGCTAAACCACGGAGCTAATTAATTGAAGCTGGGCTAAGAGGTCAGGCGCTGGAAGGCCGTCCAGCCAGTCCGCGTGCTTTGTGTGGGGTCCGTGAAGTCCTGCAGGCCAATCAACTCGCAGGTCAAAGGTCGGGAAGATGTGTCTAGAACATTGAAAGCCACGCAGTCCAGGTCAGACTCGCATTCCATTCCGCAGCTGAGAAGAGAGGCTGACTGCAGGCTTCGTCGAACAGGACCGTTGATGATGGAATTTTCTGACAGTTTCTCATAGACACCTGAAACACAACGAGTGTCGGATACAGTTGCTGGACTATCCTCCTCCTACCGTGTTTCCCAGAAAGAAAGCCCTAGAATACTTTTTTTTTTCAGGATGCTTGTGATATAAACCCTGTTTAAGATGGACGGATTTTGTTTGTCCGTTGAAACACAGGACGAACGAATTGAATTACAAAGTAGTACTATCATAAATGAGCAACTTTATTTATGACGATGTTTCAAAAGAAGAGACATGACTGTATTAGATGAAATAAAGATTTTTGTACTTAAATAAATGTTTACTTTTGCACACGTAAACAAAATCTCATAAAATTATGTCCTAACTCCTCTTTTGGAGAAAAAAGTCCCGGTCTTATTTTTTAGGGGAAAGACGATACTGATTATCAGCTAATCTCTGTGACTTTTACAATAATTTTAATGTTCATTATCTAATTTATCATCATAGTTTCTGTGTATTCTCAGTTTCTAAATATCTTTCAATTAATTTATTCATTACGAATTTTATACTAGTAGGTAACCGCACAAAATACTCTCCTAATTCCTGAGATGGGAGTAAGAGAACAGAGCCTGAAAACAACACAACCACAAAAGGAAATGTAAATAATTACAATGAAGCTAAAGACAAAAATAGATATTTTGAGAACAAATTATTCTAGATAAGAAGGTGAGTAACATGTGGAAATACCCAGACTTCTGTCTCCAAAGACGCGGAGCTCGCAGATTTCCAGGTGATCATAGGCAGCTTTGAAGACGCTGACGAAGCGGCCTGTGATTGGTCGATCGCAGGTCAGTGAGGTGCCGTTCAGGGGTACAATATCTGGGTAGAACGCACATCGATGGCCTTCAGTGGAGGGAAATGTTGTGGGATTCTTAACGGACACCCGCACCTCAAACTGCTGCAACCGATATGCTGCAAAACAGGTGTAAACAATAATATACAGCACTTGGCACAGTAATGCTTCCTGTTGATGAAGCAACGAAAACGACCTTTAACCTCTTTATTGCCTCATACTGTCATCAGACGAGATGCCATTTGAACACCAAGTCAGCTTTAGAGACAAGACAAGATTTGAAAATAACGGGTTTTGCGAGAACTTATTTCTGTTTCGTGTTTCCTACCTACCGCAGCAGACTTCAATGCGAGAGAAGATGTCCACTTGGGTGACAGTATAGTAGCCCTTGAGGTCCACTTTCCACCAGTTATCTTTGATGTCATTAGTGTGAGAACACGAGCCTGTGTTGTAGAGACCATCGTTGTATCCATCCACGGCATTGCCAGCCAGACCTATGGTCGAGAAGTCCGAGACCTGCTGAGCTGGTTTCTTTAAAGCCAAGTTGCTTGAGGCTGAAACACAGTCACATTCTGAAATGTTTTGGGAAAAAATAAGTAAATAGCGACAAAAGCAGTTACTCACCCACTAGTAGAGGAAGTAGAGAGAAGATGATCATGCTCGGCGATGTTTTCCTTCCTGAGGCTCCCATCATCGCTCGTCTCTCCTCCCCTGGTACAAATGCCAGCAGTGTGTTGACTGCTCTAGTGATGGAGGAGTGTCACGTGACGTCTCACATGACTACAACCTTGAGATCAGACCATTGAGTGAGTGAGTGCTCTGCTTCCTGGCAATATTTACAGCAAACATTCCTTTGTATCAACGTCTTTCAAGATTGTCAATAACCTGTTAACAGGTTTGCTATTGATCTCATGGTCGAAATGACGGAAGCCATATTGTTTATAATCCACTTCAACTTCTCTCGCTCTTTTTATCCGTTTCATTCACTCCTTTCTCTCTCTCTTTGCTACACTACTCTCTATCTTTCATGGCCGTATCTTTCCTTCGCTTTTCTCTCTTTCATTACACCCCTCTCTCTCTTTCATCAGTCCTATCTCTCTTTCTTTTGTTCGATCCTTCTGTTGTTCACCCTATCCTCTTTATTTCGCAGGAGTCTGTCAAAGCTTTTGAATAAATAATATAAATAGCGAGAACTCTCAGAATTCGTGGGAGAAATGGCGTTCATTGTGTTCAGTCTACACTCGCTTTAAACACCTTTTGTATTAAAGTCTGAAGTCGCTGGTCGCAAACGGTAAAGTCGACCTTCCAGACCAAACCTCGACTTGCACTTGAGACCGCGATTAAAACAAACTCTCTTAAATAAATTGGGGGTATATTAAAGCTGTTAGTTTTTGTTGTTGTTTTTTTTTTGCTATTGAAAATGTACAATGAAATCGAAATTCCTTTTTCGGGTCGAGCGTGTAAACCTTGAACTGTCTCGAGAAAGCGAATATTTGTCTTCAATCCTGTAAGTAAGCAGTCCATCCAGTTTGACTGTAAACTTTCGCAAGTTAGCATGAAACAAATATTCACATGCACTTGGAGCCACTGCGAACATATTTCGTTTATTGAATACCCACTTCACCTAGTGTCCCCAGGTACTTTCAAGCAGCAGGTTGAGCGTGATGTCACAGGTTGCCAGCAGCAGGTTGAGCGTGACATGGCGTATCAGGGTCATCTGTAAGACAGCAGCCTGCTCTGGAGATAGGATGTCATCTTGTACAGAGCGATGCCGTGCATGCACATGTACGTGGATTAGACTTTACTCGTCATTCTGGCCATCCAGATGAACATCCATCCAGCTGGTGCTGGTGTAAGCGAGAAGCTGGTGCTGGTTTATATTGTTTATCTGCTCTTTCTCTCATCCTTATCTCCCCAACCCACGCTGTCTTCATCAGATGTGTGCAGCGCCTCAATCTTGTATGTGTCATGTGTGTGCGTGTGTGCATCATGTATGTGTATGGATGTATGTTTGAATGTAAATCATTCATCATGATGCACACCCACACTGATATCTACATCAATAATTCAGAACACAACAAGCAAATTACAGGTTTAATACATCTACGCCCTCAGAAAGTCTCTAAACAGTCGCGGAAGGATAAGCAACTAAAAAAAGTATTTTCATCCCAGGATCACTTGAAGGTGCAGACATGTCACCTTTTTCTTCAATCAAAAGTTGCATGGAACTTTTCAGTCATCACAAAAGTAAAGTCTAACCTATTTCTCCAAATGATTACAATAAACTAACCTACAGTCACAGCAAAGAAAAAAAAACTGTTGTAAAAAAACCAAAACAAAAACCATGACAATCATGTTGGCTTCGAAACTATACTCCTGGAAAATGATGGGCCACTTGCAAAACGTTGCACGCGTGAAACCAGAAACTACATTCAAAATGAAGGGGGAAATCAACTATACTCTCATTTCACTTCTTTTACACTTGAAATAAATCAATGTCCATCTCATACGTGCCGGGTACACAATGGGCTCAGATTTCTTTTCACATTTCACATGCACCACAGACCGGCAACTTTCTTATGTACCAGCGATCAGTAGAAACACGTATCATACACCAAGAAACTACACGTCCTTGTTTGTGTATAACATATATTTCACAAAATCTCCCGCTACTTAATGAATTTCAGTCTTGATGTACATAGTTTTCAGTGGAGTCTTCAGTGAGGGTGTGGACATTCTGTCAGGGTGTGTGGTCCATAGGAACATCAATCACCCAGCTTCTCGTTGCTAATGTCACGTGTTGTTTAATGTTCACCTTGCGCCAAAGCACTCAAAGACTGTCGGTGGCGATATTGAAGACAAACGATTTTGTGTCATCCTAACCCACTTGACACAAGCCTTACACCATTGGCGTCCAAACTCCAAGGCAGGCCGGTTCAATACCATTGTGGTGCAGCGAACCAAGTTGACCCCGATGTTGGAAATACGTCACTGACTCAATAGAAGACTGAGGAGAGGAAAGCAGTGACAGACAGGATATGACCAACCTACCATCCACTACTCTCCCCAACTAAGTCAGCTCCCAAAAAATGCCCAACGTGCAAAAAGTTAGGGATCTTCCTTTAATCTTTACCATGAATTTGAAGAGGATGGGTTTTCTTGCACCTTGACCTTCTTATTAAACAAGCAGACGGCTTGTCAGTCACGTGGATGTTTGCTAGGTCATGGTCAGTCAATATGGCCTTCGACAAATGGATCTGTACTCTTTCTAAAATCATTCTTTTTAGCAAATATTGGTCAACGCTGAGCCACTTCATGGAAATAAATAAAGGATATTAAAGCACGTAGCAAAGTGGACAATGAACAACTAACTAAACTAGCCTCTTAGTATCATTACATTTTGCTAAAAATGTCATTAAACTGTGTTGCTAAACATGCTTTATTTTCCTGCTAGGTTCTAGATATTTGTCTGTTTAATAATCAAATAATTGACTGGAACAGGCCTCTTGATCCATGTCCGAAGATGCGTTCCTTCTTTGTCAGTGCTGTGTGGGTTTACACGTGCATCACTAAGTACAGAACTTTCAAGGAATATTTGTAAAGAACCATTACCATGGGATTGGGTTGAACTTTTAACTTAACGTCAAATTTATTCCAGAAATTATAGATGCTTTTGCCCCACTTGCATACTCCAGGAATCATGGTGAATGAAGGAAGCATATAAGCAATTTGTTCAGTTGACATATGATTGTATTGACTGCAATTTGCTTCTCTAACATGCAGTGTTATCATGTCACAGAAAGACCTGCATCCAATAGACTTTAAAAAAAATTACCTTTATCTTTTTCTCAAAATTATCCAAAATTACCAACATTGCAGATTATTTACAACTTTATAAAAATGCAACTTCAATGAATAATTAAAAATATAAATTATGAGCAATAAACTTCCAATAAGAAATAACAGAGAAATAACAGAGACAGTGTTGAATATCTCATAAATTACAATTAAATCATTAAAAGATTGTAAGGTCCACTCTTTCAAGATGACAAGTAAGGGTGGTACACTACAAGTCTGGTGATAACTCACCCCAGCTTTGTGTGGCTGTCAGTCATGTGTACATCATGGCAGTCTACACACCACATATTTACTACTCAGTTCCTACACAGGTTTGAAAGGCTGACCAACTTTTGAAAAAACAAACAAACGGAAAACCGTTTTCTATATATGGACAAGTTTTGAAAATTTCACAGTCTGCAGAAAGATTTGTAATTTTGGGAGGGCCTGACAATGCGTATGAGCACTTTCCCATGAAAAAATAAAATGAAAGAAATAAAAATTTGTGAGCCAGACAAATATTGCGATCAAAATGAACTAGTTCATAATTTTCTCATAACACAGACACTGAACAGTGAACATTCTACTACAGCAACAGTTCGTGGTGTTGGCACACAGCTGTGTTGTGTTTAAACACATAACCATATAAGCATACTACTAAATACATACACAATGTACATACACTTGTAAAGAGCATTTTGTGCTTTACCCTGCATGAATCTTTTTCTTTGTCTTCGTGCATTTCGTGCATGAAGGAGGAGAAGTGAACAACATGGAAATTTACGAATTAAAATAGGGTAGAGAAGCACAAGTTTCTTAAAAATATATTTATCCACTGAACTCAAATAAACTGTAGAAAAATATTTTATTATTTTATTAGAAAAAGATGGAGTTCAAATATAGTCAAACATGTGATGTGCAGACCCTCTTCCAAGTGCCTGAGTATGCGCTATACAAATCACGCATTTATTATTACATGTATTATTAGCAGTAGTAGTATTATATTTTTATTATTAAATAAACATTGGCATCTCGGCACACTTTCCGCAATGACCAGCAAACATCTCAGAAAACACGGAAGTCTTAAAGTCTTTTGTAAGAAAATGGAAGAGTAGCTCCTGAGCTAGAGCCGACCTTCTTATAATCAACTAATGGATTGCGGTTACCGACAGTGGAAGTCAGACAGAGAGTGAGAGACTCGCCCTGAAAGCTTCCTCCTTCTCTCTCTATCAAGTCTATTAAGGGAAGTAACTGCAGACAAATCATTGTTCTGTCTGGTGCTCTCCCTTGATGAGAGTCTTCTCTGTATTGACAGTTACGAGAAACTGGACCTCAGTGGGGTAAGACAAAGGGTGAACGACTGAGGCGTGAGAGCCACCAGAGCGTGTCTGGCACTGAGTCACGTGAGAGGTACCCGACTATGACTGTAGAGACAGCAGCACCTGTCATGACAGGCTTGCTAGACCACCAACCCCGGGGGCAGCAGCTTCTAGCATGAGGGAATTGTTCACTTGGAACAAAAAGACGAAATGTACACGTAGCCTCGACAGAGCTTCAAGTCTGAGTTACTTACAGAAGAGAGAGATGTGTGAGAGTATTTAACAATTGTATTGCCTCCAGTCCTGAGTGACAACCCTGCCCCCTGGTGGTTCCTACCATTGTAGTCTATCAATCAGTTTTAGCAAAAATCACCAGCACAGAAATAATTATGTCATGTATTTTATGTTTCTGATGGATATTAAGGTTTAAATGTCTTAAAAACGTGAAAAATGTCAGGAATTTTGCTTCATCATATCCAAATGAATCCATCGGTAGTTACACTTACTGATAACTATTGCGCCAGTCAGGTACACAAATCTTGTGTGCAGCACGTGCACACTGACGTCATCCTCTGCACCTCACATGTACACACAGACACACACCAGCACGCACTACATCGGCTGTCAGGTCACGTGTTGCCATACACGTTCTCCGGAAGACCAGCAGAGTTTCCTTTCACGTGTCTTTTACCCTTGGGGTACTTTGATGTCTCTTGGGGTAGGTCCACGTTCTGGTAGGTGGCATCACCGGAAGTGACGTCACGGGAGCCCAGTGGCAAGGCCACGTTGTGACCGGACTGGGCCTGACCTTCGTACAGGTGAAGGTCTCTCTTGCTCGGGTCGAGAGGGTCATAGAACGGCACCTCACCCGGGGTGGAGCGGGCAGCGAGTGGACTGTCCGAGTAGCCAGCGTTCTCAAGATTGTCGTCTGCGTCGTTATGACGGACACCTGGACAACAGTTGTACAAAATATCATGATGAGGATCGAACACTGTGATCGCATATCTTCAGTCTCATTACTCAGTAGTGTTCGCCACAAATTATCAACATCTCCAATAAAACAACAAAGTTTCATGGTCTAATGGTCATACAGTTCTCAAACATTTTGAAATTGTGATGGAATATAAGTATCAAGCTTCAACAAATATAGAAAGAACAGTATTCAAAAGAATTGTCAAATACTCATCAACTATAATCATTACTCATTACCTTAAACTATCAAAAGATTCCTTCAAATGACCATGAACTGTGATATGTAAGAGAATTTTGTTCGTCTTCAATGTTCGGTATGTAGAGTAACTACGGCAATGTCTGGTATATAACCTAATGTCAATATCAGAAAATATATTATAACAAAACCGTTATTATGTTGAAATTCAAGTACCTTTAGTAGTATACTTCAGGCCCCGGGACCGAAAGTGAAGAAATCTGCACGAAAAACACGGTTTGAATTAATAGTTTTTACAATAAACTGATATAACACAATGACAGACATCCTTACTTCAAACATAATATTATCTCGCAAACTACAGCTGAAAATAAAATTCTGCAAATTGTTTTTTATTTGACCTGAAATATGCATAAACACAGGTAAACCACGCTTTTACTTTAATGGAGTGTAAATAAATTATCATCTGTGGATTCCTGTAAAATATTTGCGAAATTTTATTATGAACCGTGGAAGGTTTGATAAACATTGACTATTCATGAAGATCGCTTGTGAGTGGTGTTAAATAATAATTTAAACTATGTTTATTTTTACTGCAAAAAAGCATAAACAAATGGTGCTTGGTTTTTTTTTTTTTTTTGTTTTTTTTTTTTGGCAAATCCTACATACTATCAGCACTAATGGCCTTGATGTAAAAAAAAGTCCTTTTTAACCAGGCGAGTATCGTGGAAGGTTGAAGCCCGTTTGTTTTGCGGGATGTGGTGTCAAAGGTCACGAAAAAAATGATTTGGGGCCAGCGTATAGGGCCTTGGAAATGTGGTCAACATGCTGAATCCAGAATTGTTTCTTAGTACATTGCCAGAGCATTTAGCAGTACGATAGGTATTTGGAGAATTTCGGATTGTGAACGTTTCTGCGCTTTGCCCGGTTAAAAACAACCGTTGGAAACGAGAGCCTGGATACTTACACCAGGATGCCCACCACAGATGCTGATATGAGTACAGCTGCACCCATCACCGACCCCGCCACCGCTCCACGCAAGTCCACCCGTTCCTCTGTGGAATTCAGTGTATTTGTAAGATAACAGTTGAAAGAATTCATAGTACACAAACATGAGTTAATTGCAAGATCATTAGTTCTTACTGTGTGTGTCTGTGTGTGTGTGTGAATGTTTGCGTGCGCCTGTACGTGAGAATTTCAGAGTGGTTACAGCAACAACAGAGTACAAGGGATGTGATTCGGGTTCTGATATGCGTAAACGCTCACCAGGAAACAAAACTGTGTTTGTAAACCTTTCGTTTTCAGGAAGTCTTCCGCTTTTAAAATTTTTTTTTTTTTTTATAAGCGCAACCCGTCTGAAGGAGTTTCCTACAATTACAGGAGATAACACAGTCACATCTGTCGTCTGCTCCATGCAAAGCAGCCTTCATCTTCTCTGTCACCATGTCAGTCAGTTTGTGTCTTTCTTGCTGTCTTTTTGTTATCTGTCATAAATCTGGTTTATTAAAAACAATTTTATGAAGCTCGGAGGAAACGGAAAACAAAGAAGATTGCGGGTCCGATGTGCGGGGCTGTGAGCCCCTCGTGACCCAGAGTTTTCCTCGGTGTAGCGCGTCACTGAGCGGCTCCACCAACACGTTGCGAGAGTTGGGGGCAGAGGGTTCGAATTCCTTTCTTCGCACTTTTATGTATCTGGGGTAGTCTCCCCCTTGACCTCGTTGTTGTGTTAAATGCTGACCACACTTGCTAGACGAGTGACATGTACTCGCTTGAAAACGATGTGTAGTTTGATTCTGATTCAGTTATGTTCTGAATTTTTGTTTTTTCAATTTTTTATTCTTCTTCAATCTGTAAGCCGTTTACAAAATTACGTAAATTGCATCTATGATTGTTACATTTATATGATGCAAATGTTTCAAATGTAAATTATTGAGTATTATTTTAATAGTACGTTAATCATTTTTGGTTAAATACTTTGGGACATTATATTTCTTAATTCAGGTTTTAAAAAAAGTTTTTATCTGAGTAGAAAGAAAATGTAGAGAGCATGGGTGAGAATGTCCACTCTCTGTCTAAAAATAAAGTGTCAGCATTCATCACTTTCCTTTCTGTACTCACTCTCACACCGATTGTCACACCAACACCTTTATACAGTACTCACTGTCACTGTCACAACATGTACTCACTGTCACTGTCAACTCACTGTCACTGTCACAACATGTACTCACTCTCACACCGATTGTCACACCAACACCTTTATACAGTAGTCACTGTCACAACATGTACTCACTGTCACTGTCACAAAATGGTACTCACTGTCACACAAACACCTTTATACAGTACTCTCTGTCACTGTCACAACATAACTCACTGTCACTGTCACATGTACTCACTGTCACTGTCAACTCACTGTCACTGTCACAACATAACTCACTGTCACTGTCACAATATGTACTCACTGTCACTGTCAACTCACTGTCACTGTCACTGTCACTGTCACATGTACTCACTGTCACTGTCAACTCACTGTCACTGTCACAACATAACTCACTGTCACTGTCACAACATGTACTCACTGTCACTGTCAACTCACTGTCACTGTCACTGTCACATGTACTCACCGTCACACAAAACACCTTCGAAGCCATCACTGCAACCAGCTTCACAAAGACCGTTGTCATGACGACAGTTGCTGTTACCACGACAGTTACTGCAGGACTTGGAACACTTTGGGCCGTAGGAACCCCCTGGACACTCTGACAGAGAAATAGTTCTACAGAGTAATCAGGGTGTTCACAGTAATCAGGGTGTTCACAGTAATCAGGGTGTTCACAGTAATCAGGCTGTTCATTGAGTAGAAAAGATCGCTAATGAGTTATCATCTCCTTTTTTTTATTCACTTAATTTCTCAGTGTGTTAGTCTGCCTTCGTGGTGATCGGCCTATTCACCTGTCTTTCTTTTGTCTTTCTCTCTGTCTCTCCCTATCTCTCTTTCCTTCTTCTCCCCTTGTGTCCTAAGTGACCACCTCCATGTCTCTAAGGACCAGAGGTTTGATTGACTGAGTACGTTTCACAATTTTTACAAAAATCCGCCCCTAGGGTCTTTCAGACATGATGTGCAATGTGGATAAACATGATTTGCTTCACATACATCACCTTCAAAATTATTTCAAGTTTATGATGGTCTAACAGTTTTGTCACTGCTGGGAAACCTTAGTGTTAGCATTAGAAAATTCTGCTACAAACAAACAAACAAGCAAACAAACAAACAAACAAACACAAACAAACAAACAAACAAACAAACAAACAAACAAACAAACACACACAAACAAACACAAACAAACAAACAAACAAACAAACAAACCCCCGAGACTTACTCTCAGAGCACGAGTCTCCCGTCCAGCCATCCAGACACGCAGCCTGAAGACACTGTCCAGTCGTACGGTTGCACTCTCCGTCCCCCCCACACTGACCACACCGCTGACCGCAAGCTGCCCCCCACTGACCCGCGATGCAGTCTGGGTAAGAGGCAGTGGCACAGGGAAACAATGAGTGAACTACTCGCAATAATGAGTTCAATAGTAGAAATAATGAGCTAACTACTGGAAAAAGTGAGTTGTTCTTAGGAAAAATATAAGAAAACAAGAGGAAAAATGAGTCAGGTAGGTAACGAGATAAAAATAGTAAAATGAAATGTAACAATTATAATAAATAAACTGGAAATAATTTATAAAAGACCCAGAAATAACGAATTAATAAACTAGAAATAACGAATTAAATAAACAGAGGATACAACGAATTAAAAAGACAGAGAGGAAACAAGAGTTCAAAAACAGACAGGAATAAACAAACAGAAATAAGAAAAGTAAATATTAAGGAACAAATTTAAAATGTTAAACTAGAAATACCAAGTGAAAATATTGAAAACCCTCAGACATTGAAATATATTAGAAGTTCTTCAAGCACCAGTGACATGTGACACAGACAGTCAAAGGTCACACAGGTACATAAGGTGTATAACCGTCAGGACCATGCAGTCACGTGACTCACCTTTACACAAGGGAAGCTGGTAGTTGTCACGGCACTGACTACAGCTCCCAGTAGCCTTATTACACACTTCGCCATCTTTACACTGACCGCACGAGCTGGAGCAGTTGTCGTCATAGAATCCATTGTTGCAAACTGCAAAACACCAGGTGTGGGGACATGCAACTGATGGAGTCTTGCAAACACAGAAATGTGCATATATCCTTATCTAATACATTAAACACGTCTGTCTTAAATACTATGTCGATTACAATATATATATATAGACAGTATAGTCTACATTGTATAGTATACTATATGGGGCACAAAATGTGAATTTTCTCTAATTTTCGCTCTATACAATGCACTTTACACTCATAGAATTCATTCTGAAGCTATACAATGCATTATATACCTATATAATTCATTCTATATTTATACAGTTCAATTAAAATTAGAGAAAATTCCCCCCTTGGCGCTCCGTAATACAATACAATGTATATAAAGTATAATATACAAATAAACAGACACTGTAGTATATAACTATAGAAATGTCTTTAATCGCTCCACAAATAATGAGCAGGTGCAGGTCATCTGTAACTACCCACAATGCTCGTGTTTGTCACACAATAAGCAAGAGTGTGACCGGTAGTTTCCTGCACTTGAGTGAGGCTCAAGAAAAGTATTTTAAGGAAAGTTACAAATCAGAACAAAGGGTTCAAGCTCCACCTTCTACCTTGTGTGGAAAAACACCTGACAGTCGCCTGTTACCTCCACTACATGGCTATAATATCTTTTATATCTTTTCCTTTAACTGATCTTAAGTTTGACCTGATCTCCTGTGATGTCATCTGGACTAAATGACAAGCATACAATGATGACCTGTCCCACTTTTCTCCATTTTGCCTTCATAATCTTCCTCGTTCTATCTTCGCGAAGCAGAATTTCCTTATTTTGATGAAACTTGACTGGTTAGAGGTAGGGCGATGCTGATACCAGTGCTGGGTCATTGTCCACACATCAACAACGAAGTTTTGTAAATTTTGAAGACTCGATTGTCGCCCCTGTACTGAAGTCTTTTTCAGGAGTTGTGTGCCCTTGTCCTACACCCGGAAAATACGCCAGATGCTCCACCTAGGAGGAAAACTCGAGCACGCCTCCCCTACCCCACCTTCAACCCTTCAACACACATTGAGGCGGGGAGGGACTGGCTTCGATGTATGTACATATGAGGATTCCGAACTGGATACTTATCTCCAAGGAACCATAACTCCACAGTCCTATCTCCACAGTACTATCTCCACAGTCCTAAGTCCACAGAATATTGTCGCATGAACAAACAAAAAATATCTAGACAGTCAAATACTTGATAATCATAAATCCAGACCAAATAAAAATCCTTTGTGTGAAATACAAAAAAACTTGTCTCGCTCTCATCACACAACTACGAGACTCCCGTAACCATCAGCGTGACGAGGTCAAGGGTCAGGGATTACTAAACACAGAGAAGACAAGGAAGTGAGGACTGGCGATGCAACATGAGTGACGAGGCTAGCGAAGTATATGAGGGTGTAGCTTGGGAGGAAAGCAGTGAAAGAAGGAAGTAGCTTCATGTGGTCATGTAGAAACTGGTTTGTACATCCGCATTCAGGTGTTGTGTTTACTTGATTGAAAACGCGTCAGGTGCAAAACTCCAATGGCAGGATCTTCCTCTGTCTGTCTCTCCCTGACACCACCATTCACCGACAGACAAGAGACGGCAAGCCATTGTCCAAACATAAACTTAACAGTCGTCAAACAGCTGACAGTGAGGTCACCAGAGATAGTGAAGGGTCACCAATGTACACAAGGTGTAAACAGACTGGAGCAGGCAACCATGGGTCGTAGCTTGACAGGCTGATGGTGTCCACGACACTGGGTACAACTTCCATGTAGTTGTAGCAGCAATGTCTACATGGCTTGTGTTGAACATGAATGTCGAGTGGATGTATACTTAGCACGGATGTCGACAAATGTTTACTCAGGAAAAAAATTACAATTGAAATTACACTAGAAGTTTAATTTGATGGTGGTCAGCCCTTGCTCAACAAAAACCTAACACACATACAACCCAAACAACACTCTACAATCTCTTCCTACACTTTACACTGCCCACATACACTATACACTATACCCCGAGACACTATACACTATAAACATACACTACCCACACACACTATAAACTACCTGCCTACACTATACACTACCTAAATGCACTATACACTACCCACATACACTATAAACTACCTGCCTACACTATACACTACCTAAATGCACTATACCAGGGGTGGGCAATTAATTTTTCCAAGGGGCCGCATGAGAAACTGGGATGGTTTTAGAGGGCCGGACTAATAAAGTTAACTCAGTTTTACCCAATATTGTATATATAGTATATAAACTGGCGGGCGGGCCAGCGGGCGGGCCGGTCAGAGACAGGAGGCGGGCCGGATCCGGCCCGCGGGCCGGCCTTTGCCCAGCTCTGCACTATACACTACCCACACACACTATACACTACCTGGCTACCCTATATACTACCTAAATGCACTATACACGTACACTAAACACTACCCACATACACTATAACATAAACTATGCACTACCCAAACACTATACACTATAAACACTATAAATCTCTATTACTTACTACCCACTATCCATACACGTCAGTCACCATAGATACCAAGTGACATATGGGATCGGACACATATTAAGGATGTTCGCTCGCATACGCGCACTGTATATGAATGACCCTCTCTATGCACGACCCTTACTATGTATGACATTCACAATACACAACCCATACTATACACGACCCTCACTATATCTACAGCCACTATACACAACCCTCACTATATCTACAGTCTCTATACACGACCCTCACAGACCAAGAGAAGAGACTATTACTATCACTAGTCCTGACAAGAGCCATGTCGGAGGTGAGGTGGGCGACTGCTTGACTTGAGGCCATGTGAAGCCTGACATGACATCAACAGATAACAACATTCACCATAACATCACAGATGGTGATGACATCAGCAGATGACAACATTCACCACATCACAGATGGTGATGACATCAACAGATGGCAACATTCACCATAACATCACAGATGGTGGTGACATCAACAGATGACAGCATTCACCACATCACACATGGTGATGGACCAACCTGTACAAAAAGGACCCTGGTAGTTTCCACGGCACTGGAGACAATTTCCGGTGGTCTTATCACACGGTAGTCCATCTTTACAGTTACCACAGGGGTTGGAGCACGCGGTGCCGTAGTATCCATTGATGCAAACTGCAAAACACGGAATCTGCTGTGACACACTTTGTGTGAGAGTACAGACATGTAGGTAGATGTGTCACACACTACATACACTCACACCAACCATAAGTACATCATGTCTCCACACAGAATGTTACTGTGTCTGACTGTAACATGCTTTCCTCATCTCAGTCTCACATCAACGCACACACAGGAGTATAAACACACATTCTTTACAATATATCCACTTATGTTTATGACTTCTGTGGCTCTACATACCATGGAAACTATATACAACAGTTAGTGTGTTGTTCACATCACAGTGAAGTATAGAGGATGACACAAACAGCTGGTGATGACTAGTAGTGAGATAGAGATGACACACACAGATGATGATGATGACTAGTGAAGTATAGAGGATGACACACAGATGATGATGACATCAGCAGATAACACATTCACCACAACATCACAGATGGTGATGGACCTACCTGTACACAAGGGAAGCTGGTAGTTTCCATTGCACTGGGAACAACTTCCGATGACCTTATCACACGGTACTCCATCTTTACAGTTACCACACTTCATCGTACAATTGCCATAGAATCCATTGGGACAAGCTGCAGAAAAAAAGACTGCTCTACAGTCTACACACACATAAATTCTATGATTGTACAAGTTTTTAATGAACGATGCAATAATAAAATAGTCTCTAAGAACAGATCACTCTGAAAGTAATATATATAAAACATATATACAACATAATGCACGTGATGTGCGTGCTGTACAACAAAGATGGTGGCTCGTGTCTACACCACAACACTGTTTTTTATTTCATTTTCTATAACCAGTAAGTGATTTCATAACATGATCCTCAGTCACAATCATAGATAAAAGTGATAACAGCGTATGTTATTTTAAATAAAACAACATAAGATATAAATATATTATTTCACATTTTGCTTATGTTTTATTTATGTATGTGTGTCATTCATCGTTATTTCCATTTCATTGAATTGTTCTCTTCTAATATCGCTCATGCCTGTTTTGGGTTTGTTTTTGTGTTTATAGCAACCCATTGTGAACATGTTTTGTAGACATGTTGTGTATTATGTGTATACATATGTACACACATTGTTTGTATACACATTGTGTACACCTTTGTACATACATTGCATAATGTGTATACAGAATGTAATGTTTGTGGACACTGTGTACATGTTTACAGACACAGTAGGTACATAATGGTAGACACACTGTGTACATGTTTGCAGCCTCAAGACGCCATTTTGCACGATGGTCCGACTGACCTGTGACCCCAGGACCCCTGTAGCCGGAACACCTATATGTGGGTTCACCCGGTAATCCGTGACTACAGGACCTCAGACCATCCACGGGACACGGCTCAGGCCTTCTGACGGATGTAGATAAACTTCTCTCCCTCTACTGGTGTCTCTGTCTCTCCCTCTCAGTCTCGTTGTCTTCTTTGCCTCTTTGTCTATTCCAGTTTCTTGTCTTCTTGTCTATTACGAGTCTCGGCTTCTCGTGCACAGATGTCCTCCCATCCTCTAAGTCACGAAGAGTAAATATTTCTCTTCTAAGTAAAGCACGATCGCTATTGACAGCTTCACACATCTTTCATCCAGCCTCGCTCTGAGATGTAGGGTGTGTACCACAGCCATGTATGTAAACCTACGTCACTTCCGCACCTATGTGCAGCCTGACAGTCTTGTGTGACATGGCGGTTTGAGTAACCTGACAGTTTTGTGTGACACAATTTGTCATCACTTATTAATTTCTGTCTCTAATTGCCTGAACCAGTCACCTGTTGTAGTCCCTTTAAAATCTCTTTGTCTTAAAGACAACAGGACTCTCATCGCTCTCATCGCACAACTACGAGACTCTACGTGACATCAGTGTGACGAGGTTAAAGGTCACGGATTACTAAGTACGGAGAAGAGCAGGAAGTGTGGACAGGTGATACATGGTGATACAACCTGTGACGAGTGTAGCAAAGGTGTGTAGTATACACATCTGTTGTATGGGAGGATAGAAGTCAAAGTTCAGGAACGAAATAGCTTCTCTACACGTGAAATCCTGTCGTGATATAAAAGACACAAAATCCTGTTCTCGCATGTAGATGGGTTTGTATCTTCACCATCATATATTTACGTGGTATGCTTTTGTGATTCATCAAACGTGAGCTCCAGTGATATCTACCTGCCTACCCCGCTGTCCACCCAATAATGAGTACAACACCACAGTACAGCATGAGTACTGTACACATTTATACCGTGACTGGTAGTCAATCATGTTTTTTGTGGGATAATATTTCTGTTAAACCTGTTCTTGCTTGCACTTCTCTTTCTGTGTGTGTGCGTGCGTGTGTGTGTGTGTGTTTGTATGTGCGTGCGTGTGTGTCGCGGTGTGTGTGTTGTGGTGTTTGTGTGTGAGAGACGATGTTAATTAAACCTTTAGTTGTCTCACACACCATTTACTGTAATTTACAGGTGTACCTGTCTCACCTGTTTTACAGTCACTATTCATGTATCCAGGTTGACATCCGGAATGGCAGATACCGCTGTTGACGTCACATTGCGCGCCTCCTGCGCACTGTCCACACGCGGTGCAGGTAGGGGGGTTGTAAGTCTTCGGGGGACACGTCACTGTGGAGGTACATCACGTGATTACTTTGTGGTCTCCGGCTGAGAGCTTAGATAAGCGGTAGTTCTTAGCACATAGACATCTACAGTCACACATCTACAAATATATATGATGTCTACAGACCACAGACTACAGACATCTACAGTCAAACCTCTACAAATATATACGATATCTACAGACCGCAGACAGACTACAGACATCTACAGTCACACATCTAAAAGTATATATGATGTCGAGAGACCACAGACTACAGACATCTACACACATCTACAGTCACACATCTACAAATATATACGATATCTACAGACCGCAGACAGACTACAGACATCTACAGTCACACATCTACAAGTATATATATAATGTCTACAGACCACAGACTACAAACATCTACACACATCTACAGTTAAACATCTACAAGTATATATGATATCTACAGACCTTAGACAGACTACAGACGTCTACACACATCTACAGTCAAACCTCTACAAATATATACGATACCTACAGACCACAGACTACACACATCTACAGTCAAACCTCTACAAATATATATGATGTCTACAGACCGCAGACAGACTACAGACATCTACAGTCACACATCTACAAATATATATATAATGTCTACAGACCACAGACTACACACATCTACAGTCAAACCTCTACAAATATATAGGATATATACTATTGCCACGGCGTGCTAGGTGCTAACCATTCACCTGCCACGCCAGGGTCGCAGTGCACCTGGTCTCTGACATCGGAGGCCAGTCAGAGGCGTTCATGCGTCGCAACTCGTGTGAACGCCATTCTGTGTGCGGGGAGGAGAGAGAGAAGGTGGGGACAAACAGCTGTGTGTACATGCATGTTAGTGTGTGTGTATGTGTGATGTGATATGTTTATTGTTTGCAGGAGGACATACATGACGTGTGTGCGCTGTGGGGGGAGGGGAGGAAGGGTGTGTGTGTGTGTTTTCGTGATGTGATGTCTGTCTCTTGTTCGTTGGGGGCAGGACACGCATGACGTCTGTCCACTTGTCGCTGTACCCGGATGTTTTGACAAAAACAACCACAGAGGAGGAAGGTACTTGAGAGAGAGAGCCTTAGGGTGATGAGTAGAAAATATGGGAGTGGGTAAGAGAGAGAGATTGAGGAAGCGAGAGATAGAGAAGAGAGAGAACTAAAAGAAAATGGAGTGACAGAGAGAGAGAGGTGGGTACCATAACGACTCACCTGGTGCAGGTGCAGGTGTAGTTGAGGTTGCCAGACATGCAGGTATGATTAAAAGGAGAAGTTTTATACACAAATCCAGCACCGACGAGACTGTCATTCTTGTTGGTCTACATCCAGGTAAGATATATTTCAGGTGTTCACAATGACAGTACATTCCAGGGTGGTTGTCAGTACACCTGTATCTTGTTACATGTTGTGACGTAATGTGAGATCTGGCGCCAGGTACACAGCTACACCACTACTACCACAACGATCGACGGATTTGTGGCCCTCAGTCCTGTGGGCGAGTGTGAGATGTCGCCGGCCCTTTCCCGGATTGTTTGACAGACATTATACTTCCTTCTTGCTCCCCGCCCGCCACGATCTTAGAGGTAGCAGTCAAGACACACACACACGCACACACACGCCTACCTTAGGGCTTTGGAGTACACCAAGGGTGGTTACAGAAGGAGCGGCCATCGGCAGTTTGTGGTTTCCGAAAAACTGAGTTACCTCCCACTGTTTTCGTCCTTCCTGCTTCCTTGTCTGGCAGCCAATGATGTGCCTACAGTGGCCTCCTCCTCCTCCTCCTCCTCCTCCTCCTCCTCCTCCTCCTCCTCCTCCTCCAAGAATGCAAGATGTATTCACCAGCTCGCCCCCTGTGTCGTCATGGTCAGTGATATCGCTCGCTACCCAGGATGAAGGAGAGGCGGGGAGGGCAAGGGTCACTCAGAGAGGCAAACACTCGAGTATGATTCGATCCTAAAATGACAGACTTTGACAGTTCATGACCTGCGAGGGTGATGATGACCTGTGCACTGCCGTGCTCGAATTCACTGCCAGTTGAAGTGTGTCTTGTCGCACTCTCCCCCACAAACTCAGTGTTTGCCCACCTGTAAGTGGTCCACAGGGTCAAACCGGTTCTGTTCGCTTTGACCTTTGAAAAGACTTAAAGGATTATTTGGTACTGTACTGTTCTTGAAGTGAAACACTACCGATCTCTGGAGTGAGATAACAACTGTTATAACAGTGGGTAGTCATAAATAATTTATGATCGAATATCGTAAAGCTTTTTGTGTAATATTTGTAACCGGCTGGAGCTGACCTTTGCCCTCGCACATGGTACCTCCGCTCGCACCAGACGCTCGCTTTTGCAGGTCGGTGTCTTGCACATCGTCAGGGTCAGTGATTTGAGGGGGACGTACGGAGGTAGTGTCCCACCCGTGTTCATACATCTTTTAATGAAATCGTGGAGACTTCAAGTTTGTTGGAGCCCACGTGTGTCTGTGCCATGCTCAATGATGTGTCACGCTTGAGAGCCTTTGCTTGATTCCAGAACGAGGCAGGTCTGATGCCGTGTGGTGGGAGCTGGAGGGCAAGGATGCTCAAACCCAGCTCAAGAATATTGCACAAATATGGGCATAAATGCCATAAATGACATGTATACTGTCACAATGTAACATCATGTATTTACCAGCTTACCACAGACATTACCATGATATCAGACACGTGACAAGACACCCGAGGTAGCCAGTGTTTTTTTTACACAAAAATATCGTATTTACTTCATACGACCAGACATATATTTCATACCAAAAAAAATGTATATTTTTTATTCAAGAACACTTTGTATATGTTTTACAATGTATTTATTTCGTATGATAACACCGCATATATTTAATACATGAATACTCTGTGTAGATATAAAAATACTGTAAATATTTCATAACGAAAATACTGTAGCTATTTTGAAAAAATGCAAATATAAAAATTGTCGTGAGCACCACAATGTCTGAGAGTTAGTGTCAGAAAGAAAGTGTTGCAACTCTTGACTTGTAATTATTACTGTCCTTTGCATGAAATAAAAAATAAAAGTGATATAAAAATCTGTCGACATAAACAGAATCATTAAAAACCGGTTTCACCAGCACGAGACTGAGGACACTTGACAGACTGAAGAAGTGACCTGCAGGGTCATCTCCTTAGAGCCTACCCCTGTAGATGTGTTGTTATGTTAGTTTGTTTTAGAGCCGGTACCAGATAACAGCACACAGGTAAACAATCCCTCTCCTCTGTCAGTGTGCTTTGTTCTCCACCACGTACCCGACATCTGTGTTTAGTAGGATCACACCCGATACCTGTGTTGAAGCACCTGGCTTCTGTCGCTCATTTCTGTGCTAAGTCTTGTCAGTGCCACACAAATGACAGGTGTGACTGCTCATAATCAGTTTGTAGCCACACACCAACTTCAAAAATGCATCGCAAGGGTCCTCAACACCAAGAATAAACAGTCTTATCGCAGACGAAATTTCTCCAGAGGCGACACACCCCAGAACCAAGTAACTTCCTTCTTGCAGTTTATTAGTATAACTTTTAAGACACTAGCATACTGATTTTTAATATTATTACAGAGTTTTAATATCCTCAGATAATGCAAAGTCATGCAATAAAATATCATTATTGATCATATGAAGATGAGGTTCATCCAATCGGATTTTCCGACACAATAGTCGTACTGCTAGCGTCCTCACGCTCCTCGTGTCCGTAGACCCACCCGGCATGGAAACGCGGGGTACAGCGAGTGTCCGCTGTTGGTTCCCTCCTGTCAAACAAGTGACTCTGTTTCAGTTCACGTGCCCACTTCAGCCCACGTGAGCCCACAGCATACGTCAGGTCACGTGAGCCCTCGTCAGCCCACAACATACGTCAGGTCACGTGCACCACCAGAGCACCAGCCCCAACAAATATTTGTGACCCATTTGAGGAGCGATGTAGGTCAGACAGTGTATAGAGTACAGAGTGTACACACACAGCGGCCTGCAGCTACTAAAGGCCTGCACACACGGCGCGACTTTGTACTGCGTGGTGCGCCTGGCCTCAGTGACTAGTCAAACATTCATTGCTGCTTCTTGTTGTACAGGTCATGACTCTTGATAACCAATATTTAACATTAATATTAAACTAATGTGTGAGTCGGCCATCAAACAGAATGATTTGTCAAGGGTCAAAGGTCCCGTTCAGTGCCAACCAATCTGGGTTAACCCTTTTTTTCTCTGTTTCTCAGGTTGACGAGAGTTCTTGTTTAATTTTCGTGAAGAACTTGATATTTCAACTCACATACCACACTTTGATCAGGTGCAAAAGCTAAAGGACTGGAGGCAATGTATACAGGTGACATTGCTTACAGCCAAGAAGAGGACAACCCTCCTGTTACAGGCGGAACTTGTCAGAAGTGTCAGATCTGTAAGATGTGCGATAAAGCGACATTGATGACACTTGATGTCAACATCAATATTCGTGTAGCCACCAAAACATCCGGATACAAATAAAACTGATTAGAGATTAAGTAAAAATTCATGCGTGCATACTGGGACAAATTTTAACTCTGACAGTTTTCACAAAAAATATTTCCCAAAATCACTTCTGACAACTGATTTCTCAACGAGCTCTTGGACAAAATATTATGAAACTAGCTCTGACCAGAATAATAAATACTCGCGAAACTATAACACATATCTATAACAACAACTAAACCTTAACTAAAATACGATTTAAATACTGCTTACAAAGAATGTGATAAGATAAATACCTCCTACCTGACTTCCGTCATTCTTCAAACCTCAAATTCTCAGATGAGCGCAAAATCTCAAATGCATTTTTGTTCTGTCATCTTCTGTTACTAATATTAATAGTAGAAGTACAATTAAAACTAATGTACATTAGCAGCTGACTACACTCTCGTCTTCCTGAAGTTTCTGTTCAGATTCACTGGCCACATCTCTCAATATTGTCATTAGTAGCAGGACATGACACACATGACACACATCATAGAATGTCATCGGCGTCAGTTGTGGGTGAAGCAGACATATGTAACAGACACTTCCCCTCCTTAATTAGAGGTCAAAGGTAAATTAATGCTGCAGATGTTTTTTCTGTTGTTCTTAACGAGCCGAACTGTAGCAATCAACAAACTATGGGACAGTGCAGTGAAGAGTTCCCACACCTGACGGACGGACGACTAATGCAATGTACGTCCATCTGACTCCACCTGCTTATCACCTGTAAGCCATCAGGTAGACTTTCTTTGGACAAAACGATAGGACAACACTGTACCTGTCTCTTCAGTCTAAACACACCCAGCCTCACCTGACTCTGGTGGTGAGCTTATTCACCAAGGGGTCAGATGTCAAGCGTTGATGAGTCCTTTGAAAGCTAATGTCCGGAATCAGACTTACTGTTAGCAGTATTGTTGGCAGAGTTGTGTTGCGTGGTGACTGTTTGTTTATTAATTAATTAATTAATTTATTTATTCGCAAAAGGCTTCTACTTCCCCTGTACAACAAATAAACCGAAACCATTTCAGACCAAAAGCTTGAGCTTATGTACCTCCGTCCTGTTTGTGTTGATAGTGAGTGTTAAGGTCATTTTCAAAAGCCTCGTTCTGGAAGTGAACGTGAGAATTCATCTGCCTTCTTTCTCCAGTTCTACGTTGAAGTATATCAAACAAAGTTGTTGTGCATGCTCGCAATGTTTATATTCTGGTACATGTCTTCTGGCTCTCCCTCAGCCTCTCTGGCAGCAGGCTCAGCCGGGTCATCGGGGTCAACGCCATGGAGAGCACGTGACCGGAAGTAGGTCTCATACAGGTGAATGGCTCCTGGGTTCACGTTCAAGGGGTCATAGGCGGGATCACTGCGCATGCGCGAGGTAGAAGAGCACCGGAGCTGGTTGTTCTCGGAGTCAGGTGATTCACTGGACTTCTCCGGGGTCTCCTCCTCTCTGCCCCTGTGGTCTGCACAGAGATGTGGACACATCATGCTCAGCAGGTGTCGGAGGCCAGAGAGATCGTTTTTAGAGGGTTTTAGATAAGGAATCCCATCATTCATTGCGTGAGACAGGGAGAGGATGATCAGTATGTCATCGACTGAAGACCTAATCAGGGTTTCAAGGGGTCATAACCAGAATTAGCGAAGGTCATGATCTGAATATTATCAGATAATATACAGAATATTTACAACACACCCTGTAATTAGCAACAAGCTCCATACCTTGCAACCTATCCGCACCTTTAGAAGTATTGTCATATTTCTTCTTCCTGTGGAGAATGCTGCAGCGGAAAACAAAACAAAAGAAAAGAATATAACGGAAGTTGATTAATTCACAACATCCTCACCTAATCTATTTGGAGATAACTCAAAATAAGGTAATCAATAAAAAAAATTAGAGAAAATGAAATAATTTTGGTGGACTCATTTTACGCTCTTTTAGAATTTATTGCTTTGTCCATAATTAAGTACAGATTATGTTTACATAGAGATTTTTCTCATTTATGAGATGTTATTTACCAGCAGATACAGACGATGGTCACCGATATTAAGGTCGCTGCACCAACCACCGATCCGGCGACGACAACCTTCAGGTCCTCACTCCTCCCTGTAACATAGTAGGAGTCATCCACGACAACAACCAGCAAACAACCACAACATAGACATCACAACAACACAGGGCAACATGCAGGGGCCCAGCACAACACATGACAACACCATTGTTTACATGTCAGTATCGCAAAGACGTTGTGCTTGACCAGTGAGTGGTTCACAGTGTGTAGTTGGGCGACTACAACTCATCTTGTACGATCTCTGTGTCACCAGATGTTGTGCTTGGCCAGTGAGTGGTTCACAGTGTGTTGCAGGTCTTTGTGATACTAACAACAACAACAACAACAACAACAACAACAACAACAACAACAACAACAACAACAAAATAAGAAAAAACAAGAATAAAATTAACACAAAATGTAAAAAAATTAAAAAAATTCTTACTTTTACAGAGAATTCCGAAAAAGCCATCTTGGCAGTCTGATTCACATATTCCGTTGTCATGGCGACAGCTAGTGTTTGCATAGCAATGGCCGCAGGTGTGTGAGCAGTTAGCGCCGTATGTACCCGAGGGACATTCTGTACAGATATGCTGCTACTGATGACAGTATGACAATCGTATCTTCTAGTGAATGAACAGGTCACTGTATTTGTACAAAGACTCAGAAAACATCTCAAGCTACTTGATGGAATGAGTGAAGAAACGATCCTATCTTGACTGTTGTAATCTTTGTGTAAGAGTCCCGTGTATGACATCGTCTCATCTTGACTTGTGTCATGTCTGTGTCAGAGTTACAGTGTCATCATATCATCTCCACATGTCATGTCTGTGTCAGAGTTACAGTGTCATCATATCACCTCGACATGTCATGTCTGTGTCAGAGTTACAGTGTCATCATATCATCTCCACATGTCATGTCTGTGTCCAGTCTGTATCAGAGTCACATCCATGTCAACCCCATCACACCCCACTAGACAACCCAATGAACCAAACACTTCTTACTTTTCTGACACGAGGCGTCCGTCCACCCGTCCTGACACTCTGTCTGGGTACATGTCCCAGTGTAGCGGCCACACTGTCCACCCGTGCAGTGACCACACCGCTGACCACAGGTGGGACCCCACTGACCGGCAACACAGTCTGGCACCAGAAAGCTTGTCATCAGATGGACAGGTTCAACAGTCCAAACTATTTCATATTCATGACCAGCTGATTCCAAACCTTGAGGTTTACTTCTGTCCACAATTTACCCGTGATGCACAGGCATATACATAAGATTCATAAGAAAGTACCAACAATGTGTCTATATCTATATAAAGTGTATGTGTGAGTGAGAGACAGACAGAGAGAAGGACGGCAATGACTACAGTCCAAAAGCTTGTGTCTTCCTTATCACTGATGTGAATTTCGATGAAGTCAGTTTCCGATGATGATAAAGAAAGAGAGTCTGTCTTGAGTGTGTCATGCTGTGTGGACCAGCCTGTAGAGCCAGACGAATGTCAGCTCACCCAAGAGGTCACGTGACTCAGAGAGCGCACGTCACGTGACGTAGAGAGCAGCAGTTACTGACCTGTGCACAGCGGAAGCAGGAAGTTGTCTGCGCACTGCCAACAGTTTCCGCTCACAGGGTCACATGCTTTCCCCTCAGAGCAGTGGCCGCAAGCTTTGGAACAATTTTCTCCGTGTCGACCTCCTGGACAGACTGCAACACACCATGGAGACAGCGAAACGCCATCAGTGGTGATTATCAGCGGGGATTATCCACTGGGCGGATAATCTGTTATCCACTGATGGATAATCAGTAATCCAGTGGGTGGATGAGCACGTGCAATATCGCATGGGTTAAAGCTTTTCAATTAGAATCAAGACCAATCTTTTTACTCTGCAGTTGTGCCACTGCATTTTCCTTTTATTTTTGTTTTCTTTTCTTTGTTTTTTTTTTTGTTGGCGGGGGGAATGATTTCTGTTTTGATTTTGTTTTTATCTGGTAGCAATAATCGTTTTCTCTCTGTCTTATGACATAACTAGACAAGACAAGACAACTTGTTATTAATATACCAAAAGACCAATTTAGTTGGAGTACATCTTCCTGCTGTAAAATATAAAAAAAAGATATTACCATCACTCAGTCATTTATACCTAAAGTGACAACTCTTTACTTTCTCACACACACACCCACACACACTCAACCCCTCCCCCTCAGAAAAAACACACAGAGACAGACAAGCTTTTTCTCAGTTTTTGAGGACGGTCACATCAAAAGACTAGTTAATTGTAGTTCAGCAAGATCGACCCGATGACCTCACCTAATTTGCATAGTGGTGCCTGATAGCCGGGTTCACAGACGGCACAGTAGCCACTGACCTGGTGGCACGCTGCTCCTTTCTTGCACTGACCACAGGTGATGGAGCAGTTCTGTCCATACCTGTGATTTCCACAAGCTGCAAAAGTAATTTGAGGTACTCATCGAGATTTTCTATTTCGAGAGACGAATCTGATGAGTTCCAACCTGTGTCCAGTAAGCCATTGATGGCGGGCTAGTCCTCCCACACAGTGTGGGTAAACTCATACACAGCAAAGTATACCAAGCGGCGATATATCATTGATAGACTCATATACTGCAATATATCGATACATATCACTGATTCTCACTTTATTCTTCTGACTTCCGCTCACTCTCTCCGCTACCCGCTTCTCTCTCTCTCAGGCAAGCCCTCGTTATTTGTCTCTCACTTCAGCGAGACCTAATTGTTTCTCATTCTGGCAAGCCTGATTATTACTCACATTCACTGCAGCAAGGTGTGATGACTACTCACTCTCGTTACAGGACGGTCCTCTCCATCCTGGTTTACACAAGGGCGATGAACACCACCCGGTGTTGCGATCACATCGTCCACTGGCGCACTGACCACACTGCTGACCACATGTTGCACCCCAGTGACCCGCGGTGCAGTCTGAGGCAAGAACATGTTGACAACAATAAGGTTAATATCCTCACAATGTACTACCTATATCAAGGTACTGACACATTATGACAGAAATAGTTTACTAAACACAGAACACACGTGGTGCCACGTGGCTGATACTCACAGAAACACACCTCGCTAGACATGTCGCGACCTGTACATGTTGCTAAACAGTTCAAACCATAATATTCTACAGACCGACCTTTGCAGAGAGGAGGCTGGTGGTTGGCTTGGCATTGCAAGCAGCTTCCGTTGGTGTGAGTGCACGACTGATTGCCCGCACAGCGGCCGCAGCTTTGCCCGCAGTTGTCTCCGTATCTTCCGGCAACACAAGCTGCAGGGACAAGGACGTCCACCCGTCAGACAACTCTCAAGATACTCAGCCACCCACACAGCCATCTGCCATCCAATTCTGAGGTCTTGACTAACATGCAGAATGACTTTTGGTAGCCAGGCTGACAGGATTTACAGATACCGTTAACAGAGTTGCATGCTTCTACTTTCTCGCAGTTCAAGACCAACTTTCTCTCCATCCGACACGATGACCTTACCTAATTTGCATAGTGGAGCTTGATACCCAGGTTCACAGGAGGCACAACTGCCACTGACCGTGTGGCATGCTGCTCTATTCTTGCACTGACCACAGGTCTGGGAACAGTTCTGTCCATATTTCCCATTGTCACAAGCTTCGAAAAAATTAATATAAAATTATCTTTCATAAGTCTCAAAATTAATTGCTCATGATATATACATTTCGTGATTAGTTCTTATAATTTAAAATTGAGTATACTCTAGTTTATGTTTGGTTGGCTGTCGGTCAGTCAGAGAACTAGTCAGCTTGCATCATTTCCTCTTTGTCTTTTTCTATATGATAAGTTTTAACTGTAAGGGTGGAGTTACTTTACGTTGTTTCTACGTTGTAAAAACGTCTCACCTACGGTGCATGTGTCCGGAGAGATTTTGAAGCCAGGTAAGCAGCCCCAAAGACACCTGCCCGTCTTACTGTCACATGTCTTGTTACCTGCGCAGTTGCCGCAAGGACTGCAGGTGCTACCCTTCAGGTACTGGGTGGGTTGGCACTGGACTGTGAGGAAGGTAAGCCACCCGTTACAAGAGTATATTGCCTCGCAAGATGCTGCTGCCATCTGTGCAACTGATGAAGACTACACATCTGTCTAGACCTGTGGGGGATGCCTAGGACTAGTAAATTTATATATTTGTGTGTGTTCGTCTCTCCCTCTGAGAGAGAGAGAAGAGTATGTAGAACTCACATCATCTAAAGATAAACTTCAATCTGGTTGTTAAACGTGAACTTTGGATGTGAACAGGAACCTGAATAGAAGTCTGAGCATAAATAACTGATATGAGTTTGCATACTTGACAATGTAAACAGGTCTCCCAAGCCTGATCGGGTAGTCGTTGCCTTAACCTTTGCCCTTCTACCCACAAGGAAGCTGAATTCCCTTTTTCCATAAGAAACCACTATTTTCCTGACATAAACTACATTTTCCAATGAATTACAATGCCCCCAGTGGGTATGTTGTTCTTATCTCCTAGCGACGCATGTCCATGCCGACTGACTACCTGGGTAAACACAATAAACCCAGTGGACTGAGTTTTGCTGTTTGAAACTGCGCGTGGTTCTAACGAGGTTTATTACAAGGAACAATATTTGTGATCTCCAGAGGTCAGGTCACTAAGGTTTGAGGGTACTATTAGTCAAAGCCAACTTCCCAGGGTGAAGAACGAGAGACAGACAAATAAAGACAGATTACAGCGAAACAGGATCTGATTGAATTACTTTAGGATTTTTACAACTAGGTTCATGTTTTGTTTTTTAAAGTAATCCTATATGTCATTTCCTATTTTGTCCAAAGACTACCCCCGTTGTAAGCACTAAGATAAAGCAACTCACTGGTCCCTGCAGCAGTGGTAGGTCCAGCCCCAGATGCTGTGGTCAGAAGGCCAAGCACGGTTGTCACCAGGCATGTGACCCAGGCAGCCATTGTTGTGTGACTACAACTGAGGGCAGTCGTCAGTCTCCTCTTGTGTTACACTTCACACACATAAACATGTTGTGGTGCTCAGCTTGTGTACAGTGTCAGCTGACCTTCCTTCTCAGCCTGGGGTCAAGAGCTCACCGGATGTCAGCGTCTGGGCGCGTCGGCGGTTCCCGGATGTACATGTGTCCTGGTTGCTCCTCTCTGCTTCCTTGTTGCTGGCAGGGATGAATAAGACAATCATGGGAAACTGAGGCAGTTAGGGTTAGGACTGGAGGAGACCATCAGGTGTAACACAGACAGAGGTAACAAAAGCAATCAGAGACAATCAGGGGTGAGAGAGAAAATCAGGGGTAGAACTGTTAGAGATAATAAGGGTTAGAGAGACAGATAAGACTGTTACAGACAATTGGGGGTAAGACAAACAATCATAATTTGTTTTGGAATTATATTCCTACTCAGATTATGTATCTACATCAGGAATGTTTCGCTTGATTAGTTTTCTGAATAGACGTGGGGAGGACTGTACGACTGGTTGAAGAAAATCTTTCTAAAGGAATATAGTTCTGCAAACTGTGAGATGTGGATATTGAGTCTCGGACTGTAGAGCTTATGAGTTGAGTAGAGTATGAATAATAGTCTGAGAGTTTCAGGAAAAAATATCTGAGTGATGTGTTTGTTGAACTAACTTTGTATGAAGATGTATTACGAGTGTATTCTGTTTATTTGTTTTAGATAACTTAAAGACAGGAGTAAGGAGAAAACCTCGGGCTGGAAAACAAAATTTAAGGCAAATCTTCGTGTTTTGTTGTTTGAAAGACAGGTGTGGAGATATACATGTGTACTGCATGTGTCCCACACTTACATACACACTTACACACGCACACGCGCTCACCCAGCGGATGAATGATAATAACAAATGCACAATTTTAATTTTAAAAATTAACATTTATTTTCCAAAGTCTACGTGTAGTAGTAAAACTAACATTAAACATCAATGTTTCAAACAAGATCCTCACTGTTTCTCTTTTAAACACATTATTGCAACATCCCTGAGCCTGTGTTGTACATGATGGACACCATGATACACTGGTGTCTGAACATAAATCATTTTGAGCATTTTAGCAAACAGTCAAACCTCCTCACACCACAAAACATGCAAAAAAGTTTTAAGAAACAAAAGTAGTGCTACACTTCTACAAACTACTAGTTACAGCTAATGACTAGTACAAACTACAGGTAGTATACAGGTAGACGAGCTAACATTTGCCACAGGACTTGGCACAACTGGTGTTCATGTAGGCAGGGTTGGATGCACACTCCCCTCTCTTGGCCCACTCCGCGCACTGCGGGCTTTGATCCTGACACCCTGGTTTTTCTGAAACCATAAACTTTCCATTCAGGACAAAAGATCGTTTGTAAGGCGACCAATGACAATGGTAAGGTTTAATCTGCTCTGAGAGAAACAATAATATTTTATTAGAATAAAAAAGGACAAATATTTGTCTTAATATAATTATCGTTTCAATAAAACGGTGCAGTCAGAGTTTCGCCCTCCTTGTGACTTAAACCCCGGCGTTTTAATTACAATAACAATTGTGCGATTGTGTGTTCGCAGGCCTGCATGCATAGTAGGTGTTTGTGACTAGACATACACATGGTCACCTGTGACCTGAAAGGTCAAGCTCACTGACCTCCACAGATGCCGCAGGACTTGGCGCAGTTGCTCTTCATGTACACGGGGTTGCTGACACACTGGTTGTTGGAGGCCCAGGTGGAGCAGGAGGGGTTGGTGTCCTCACACGGCTTACCTGTGACCCAGCGACACACAGGTAAACACCACAAAGCTGCGGAGGCGACTTGTACACAGGGACACAGGAGAAACTTGTACAGGGTACATCAAAATAATAGGTACAGTCTCTAGCAATTGTGCAGGCACACAGTGGGATACAAACTATACATCAGGTGATAAATGGTTGGAAAAAAGTAGACAAACAAGGTGTAATCAACATACCTGCACTGCTGTCATCACTGGCACCTGAAACGAGAAAACACAAAGATTATGGATAATTCCAAACACACAAACAAACAAATTTCCATAATCCGAAAAAATTAAAACAATTCCAAAATGAAAACTTTGGCTGTTGGATGAAGATGAAGATGCTCACCTACACACAGATTGGCCTCACAGGTGCCACCACTGCACCCGCTGCATGCTGGTCCCTTCTCGAAAGGCTTCTCGCCATTCCAGTTGCCCCTGTCATCGACATCGACAGTGTTATTATGTGATGGTGTAGAGGATTTAGTACAATATAAGTGTTAGTACAAACTACTCAGAAAGACTTGGATGTTTCGACAGGAAGGGATGTGAGCAGTGAATGCACTGACAGAGAAAAGTTGTAAGTGCAAATTGAAAATGTGATAATTTTATTTTTGTGAGATATGCAAGAGAGACTTGTCTACACTGTCATACTTTAGTAATAAGGCCTAAGTCTGAGAAGCACTAGTTCAATCTCATTAAATGAACTGACCATCGAGATTAGCTTCAACCGTTGAGCAAACTGTGTCTGGGTGTCTACAAGAGAATGCACTTGTCTTCTGTTTGAACAAGATTCGCTTTTCCTCCACCCAGTGAGTACTTGTAGTGTGATTTATCTGAGGTGTTCTCATTTTCCGCCCTAAATTTGTGTACAGTCTGTTATCGTGTTGGAGGAGTTCAGGAGGGACTCACTTGGGGTCGTAGAAGCAGACGAGGTACCAGGCCTTGTTGTAGGCGTTGGCAAGAGGGGTACACAGACGGGACGCACAGCCCACCCGCCGGGTCTTGGCCCACACGAGCTGAACACACACACGCGAACAGACAAACACACAGACAAACACACACACACACACACACACACACACACACACACACACACACACACACACACACACACACACACACACACACACACACACACACAGACAAACACACAGACAAACACACAGACAAACACACACACATGTAATTTTCAATTCACTGAGGTCACTTTTACGTTATAAGCAACACTAGAAGCAAAGAAACCTACAAAAGATTTAAATAAACCTATTGATGAGGCTTGGAAAATAAATTTATAACAAACAACTTGGAGAGATGTATAAATAGATAAGCAATCATAGAATCAATAGATTTACATTTCTCTCCGGCATATCTCTCACCATTGTATTACTAATTACTAACTGCGACAGATCAGACGAGAGCTGCGCCAGGTGACTAGACCCGACTGACCACTTACCTGTGTGTAGTGGCAGGCGGAGGATGAGCCACATGACCTTTGACCGTAGCTGTAGCGGAGTTTTTCGTCATAAAAGTGCTTCATTGCGATGTCGATCAACTCCGTCTCTGGTTTGTCGATCTGAGAGTTCCAGGCCAGGTTCTCGCCTCGGGTTTTCATCTGATGCTCGAAACGACAACCGCCGGCCCACTGGGCGGCTTCAGCTTCAAGAGTTGCGTCCCATACCTGCAAGTTTCGTCGGACATGGCATGACTGACATGACTGACATCACTGACATCATTGACTTGACTGACATGACTGACATCACTGACTTGACTGACATGACTGACATCACTGACATCATTGACTTGACTGACATGACTGACATCACTGACTTGACTGACATGACTGACATCACTGACATCATTGACTTGACTGACATAACTGACATCACTGACTTGACTGACCTCACTGACTTGACTGACATCACTGACATCACTAACATCACTGACTTGACTGACATGACTGACATCACTGACTTGACTGACATGACTGACATCACTGACATCACTGACTTGACTGACCTCACTGACTTGACTGACATCACTGACATCACTAACATCACTGACTTGACTGACATGACTGACATGACTGACATCACTGACATGACTAACATTACCGACATCACTGTCATATATAAATATAACCGACAACTTCAGGACCAGGTTGCATGGAAGGTCAATAAGTCTTGTCACCGTTCTCAAGTTTGGTCTAGACCTTGGGCTTAACTGAAAGTCCAGCTGAAGACCTCCCATGCGACCACCAATAGCCTTTAAGTGTTCCAGACAGCCTGTCAACAGTCAACTGTGAAATGTTAGTTTTCTGGTTAACTAAAACCCTTTCTGAAAAAGGAAGTAAATTAAGATTCGGATTTACAATTCAGTAACTTCCAGAATAACAGGAGCGATCATCATTAGGGAGGAGATACAGCGGAGAATAAATAACGATCAAGAATGCATTAAAAATAAAACAAGGAAAGAAGGAAAGGAAGAACGAACAAGCAAAATAGATAAATATAAACAAAGAGCGAAAATAGAGAAAAAGTTCAGTCACTCACCAGTGAGTGCATGTTGGAGGCCCCTTGTCCTCCGCGATACTTGTTGTGAACACCCAGGATGTAGTCCTTCATGGCCTGGTCGAGACCAATGACAGACTGCGCCATGACGACCGTCACCAGGACGAACAGCTTGAGACACGATGCCGCCATGTTTGGAGACTGTGTACAACAAATATGATCTTTTGAAAATATGTTTCCAGTATATTTGCTAATCTCACATACGTATTCAGGCACAAAACAGAAAAAGAACTTCCAGCAGAACCTACCCTGAGGATGAAGCAGTCGACAAGGACAAACAGAAGATCAGCGATGGCTGGCGGGTGTTTGGTCGGAAGACGAGTTTCCTGACGGTCCACAGTCTGAAGATCCTCTGGCAGAGTCGATGGCAGTTGCTGAGTGTCTGCTGGATGGCCACTTTTATAGTATCTGTGTGACTGTAATTAGCATAAAAATTATAGCAGGAGATTGTCTGTAAGCCACCCGTTACAAGAGTATATTGCCACGCCAGATGCTGCTGCCATCTGTGCAACTGATGAAGACTACATCTGTCTAGACCTGTGGAAGATGCCTAGGACTAGTAAATTTATATATTTGTGTGTGTTCGTCTCTCCCTCTGAGAGAGAGAGAAGAATATGTAGAACTCACATCATTTAAAGATAAACTTCAATCTGATGTTAAATGTGAACTTTGGATGAACAGGAACCTGAATCGAAGTCCGAATAGGAAGTTGAATTTAATTATGCAGACGAATAGGAAGTTGAATTTAATTATGCAGACACTTGTCTGAGCATAAATAACTGATATGAGTTTGCATACTTGACAATGTAAACAGGTCTCCCAAGCAGGACCTGATCGGGTAGTCGTTGCCTTAACCTTTGCCCCTTCTGGTGGTCAGAAGGCCAAGCACGGCGATCACCAGACATGAGACCCAGGCAGCCATTGTTGTGTGACTACAACAGAGCTCATAGGATGTCGGCGTCTGGGCGTGTCGGCGGTGCCCGGATGTACATGTGTCCTGGTTCCTTCTCTCTGCTTCCTTGTTGCTGGCAGGGATGAATAAGACAATCAGGTGAAACTGAGGCAGTTAGGGTTAGGACTGGAGGCGACCATCAGGTGTAACATAGACAGAGGTAACAAAAGCAATCAGAGACAATCAGGGGTGAGAGAGAAAATCAGGGGTAGAACTGTTAGAGATAATAAGGGTTAGAGAGACAGATAAGACTGTTACAGACAATTGGGGGTAAGACAAACAATCATAATTTGTTTTGGGGTTATTATTCCTACTCAGATTATGTATCTGCATCAGGAATGTTTCGCATGATTAGTTTTGTGAATAGACGTGGGGAGGACTGTACGACTGGTTGAGGAAAGTTAATCTTTCTAAAGGAATTTAATTCTGGAAACTGTGAGATGTGGATATTGAGTCTCGGACTGTAGAGTTTATGAGTTGAGTAGAGTATGAATAATAGTCTGAGAGTTTCAGTAAAAAATATCTGAGTGATGTGTTTGTTGAACTAACTTTGTATGAAGATGCATTATGACTGTATTTTGTTTATTTGTTTTAGATAACTTAAAGATAGGAGGAAAGAAAAACATCGGGTGGGAGAACAAAATTTCAGGCAAATCTTCGTGTTTTGTTGTTTGAAAGACAGGTGTGGAGATATACATGTGTACTGCATGTGTTCCACACTTACACACACACACACACGTACACACACGCTCACCCAGCGGATGAATGTTAATAACAAATACACAATTTTAATTTTAAAAATTAACATTTATTTTCCAAAGTCTACGTGTAGTAGTAAAACTAACATTAAACATCATTGTTTCAAACAAAATCTTCACTGTTTCTCTTTTAAACACATTATTGCAACATCCCTGAGCCTGTGTTGTACATGATGGACACCATGATACACTGGTGTGTCTCAACATAAATCATTTTGAGCATTTTAGCAAACAGTCAAACCTCCTCACACCACAAAACATGCAAAAAAGTTTTAAGAAACAAAAGTAGTGCTACACTTCTACAAACTACTAGTTACAGCTAATGACTAGTACAAACTACAGGTAGTATACAGGTAGACGAGCTAACATTTGCCACAGGACTTGGCACAACTGGTGTTCATGTAGGCAGGGTTGGATGCACACTCCCCTCTTTTGGCCCACTCCGCGCACTGCGGGCTTTGATCCTGACACCCTGGTTTTTCTGAAACCATCAACTTTCCATTCAGGACAAAAGATCATTTGTAAGGCGACCAATGAAATACATCATTGGGGCAATGGTGAGCTTAAATCTGCTCTGAGAGAAACAATAATATTTTGTTAGAATAAAAGGACAAATATTTGTCTTAATATAATTATCTTGTTTCAATAAAACGGTGTAGTCAGAGTTTCGCCCTCCTTGTGACTTAAACCCCGGCGTTTTAATTACAATAACAATTGTGCGATTGTGTGTTTGCATGTCTACGTGCATAGTAGGTGTTTGTGACTAGACATACACATGGTCACCGGTGACCTGAAAGGTCAAGCTCACTGACCTCCACAGATGCCGCAGGACTTGGCGCAGTTGCTCTTCATGTACACGGGGTTGCTGACACACTGGTTGTTGGAGGCCCAGGTGGAGCAGGAGGGGTTGGTGTCCTCACACGGCTTACCTGTGACCCAGCGACACACAGGTAAACACCACAAAGCTGAGGAGGCGACTTGTACACAGGGACACAGGAGAAACTTGTACAGGGTACATCAAAATAATAGGTACAGTCTCTAGCAATTGTGCAGGCACACCGTGGGATACAAACTATACATCAGGTGATAAATGGTTGGAAAAAAGTAGATTTTAGAAAAAATGAAGGAAAGTTGGACAAAAGAGAGTAGATGGACAGACTGGACGCACGGACACACAAACAAACAAGGTAATCAACATACCTGCACTGCTGTCATCACTGGCACCTGAAAGGTGAAAACACAAAGATCATGGATAATTCCAAACAAAAAAACAAACAAATTTCCATAATCCGAAAAAATTAAAACAATTCCAAAATGAAAACTTAGGTTGTTGATGAAGATGGAGATGCTCACCTACACACAGGTTGGCCTCACAGGTGCCACCACTGCACCCGCTGCATGCTGGTCCCTTCTCGAAAGGCTTCTCGCCATTCCAGTTGCCCCTGTCATCGACATCGACAGTGTTATTATGTGATGGTGTAGAGGATTTAGTACAATGTAAGTGTTAGTACAAACTACTCAGAAAGACTTGGATGTTTCGACAGGAAGGGATGTGAGCAGTGAATGCACTGACAGAGAAAAGTTGTAAGTTCAAATTGAAAATGTGATAATTTTATTTTTGTGAGATTAACATGCAAGAGAGACTTGTCTACACTGTCATACTTTAGAGACCATGTAATAGGGCCTAAGTCTGAGAAGCATTAGTTCAATCTCATTAAATGAACTGACCACCGAGATTAGCTTCAACCGTTGAGCAAACTGTGTCTGGATGTCTACAAGAGAATGCACTTGTCTTCTGTTTGAACAAGGTTCGCTTTTCCTCCACCCAGTGAGTACTTGTAGTGTGAGTTATCTGAGGTGTTCTCATTTTCCGCCCTAATTTTGTGTACAGTCTGTTATCGTGTTGGAGGAGTTCAGGAGGGACTCACTTGGGGTCGTAGAAGCAGACGAGGTACCAGGCCTTGTTGTAGGCGTTGGCAAGAGGGGTACACAGACGGGAGGCACAGCCCACCCGCCGGGTCTTGGCCCACACGAGCTGAACACACACACACACACAGAGACAGACACACACACAGAGACACACACACACACACACACACACACACATATGTAATTTTCAATTCACTGAGGTCACTTTTACGTTAGAAGCAACACTAGAATAGCGCGTTCCACAGATGACGTCACAGTCTAGCCGCGCAAGGGCTTCTGGGAATGCAAAGCAGACAAATATATTCCCCGCATGTACTACACTAGCGTTTGCAGCGAGTGCGTTGCTGTGCAGTTTTTTGTTCCAAAAAACAAAACAAAACGTGAGCGTGTAAAAAATACAGTTTCAAATTGGAAAAATGCAAATGGAGCGGTGGTTTTAACGGAGAAAGACGTACCTGGAGCCTTCCTTGTCGGCGATCCCTCTGAATACCGGCTAACAGAACTGAAACGATGGCTCGAATGCCACGACAGAGTAAGAATGTGACTTTACGAGAGGCAGTTGAAAAAGTTCGTGCGTGTATTGCATTGGGTATAAAAGTTAATCCAGGGGTAGACAACGGTAAATGGTATGAGCTGAAAAGGAGGGGGATCAGTAACAAAACGACACCTAAAGTGGATACCGCCATTACAGCGCCCGACAACGCTGGACAACATTCCCGTCTGTGGACATCCCGGAGATGTTTAATTATGGTTCTGCTTACCACTATCTGATTGAATCCATTGCTCACTTTGGACACAAATATAATAGCGACAGCAGTGACGGGGATTCTGACAACAATGGATCATATACTACTACCATGAAGCCGCTCAGAAAGGGGAAAAAGCTTATGGAAAGTGAGTTCATTGACGACATACAAGACAATAGAAGCAAAACTGATTACTTTTGCGAGCACACATCCAGCACTCTATGAAAAAACGAGTACCCATTAGATGTATCGATAGTTTTAAGTAATATCAGTGGATTTGTGTCCAGGGCCAGTTGTAACTGTAAGTCCTCAGCCCTGGGAAGATGTGTGCATGTTGCAGCACTACTTCTGAAACTGGTGAGCACGTTGAAAAACATGGGCATCGAGTGACAACACCATCCACTTCACAACCTTGGTGTTTGGAACAGAGGGAAAAAAACGGTCAAAAAACCCCAAGCCTCTGCATGAGGCAGAATACAAGTCTAAGAAATTTGCTGGTGATCGTGTTTATAAGTGGGACCCCAGACCAAAGGAGCACAGGGGGAGTTTAACTAACAGACAGATAAATGACTTTATATTGACCTTCAAAAATATCAGTGCATCTACACAAGAGGAGTCTATGTGGGAGACTTCACTCAGGATTTTATATGAAGACTATGACCTTGAAGTGAGCGAAAGAAAACTCTGCTTAATCATGTACAGCAGTTAGAAGAGTCACTTATTCCAAATGAATATTTCAGCAAAACAAATGTCAGCTTATGGTGCTTTTGAATTACTAGGGACACAAGAACAAAGCATGTCACCTCTGTGGATTCAAGAGAGGCAGTACAGAATAACTGCCTCAAAATGCAAAGAAGTGTGTTTCCTCGGAGACAAAATAGTTGAAAACAGAGGCTATAATTTAACATGGAAGTATTTTCATTGGCTTTCTAATAACCTTTGGTCACCTAAAGTTGTGCAGACATGTGACATGCAGTATGGCTCTCAGAGGAGCCAAAAGCCAGAGAGGCATATACCAAGGCCACTGGAAACAAAGTTAGAGAAACAGGACTGTGGGTGAACAGAAAGTTTCCTTATCTGGGTGCCAGTCCAGATGGCCTTGCTACAGATTCTGATGGTAACACTGTAGGAGTTGAGATTAAGTGTCTGAAATCCTAAGGGATAAGTCAGTCAGTGATCTCCTGCAGCAGCACAAAGATGCCAAAATCCCGAATGTAATACTAAACAGACAGTGCTTCAGGATCAGTGATGGGGAGTTAAAGCTGCGTACAAACCATATGTACTATTACCAAGTACAGTTATTATTGTTGGTAACTGATTTGGCTCACTGGGACTTTGTGTTGCACTCCCCTAAAGGCCCGCCATCGGTTGAAAGAATCACAAGAAACGATCAACTTCTGAACAGGTTGAGACATAGTTTATCTGCATTTTGGCACAAAGTTATGGCACCAGAGGTTTTTGAAATGCGTGTACCAAGGCGCCTTCTTCCATTTGTGTTGTAAATCCAAACCATGAATGTAGCTAACCACACTGAGACAGGTGGCATTTGTGTGCAGGTGAAAATGCCTATTCAAATGTATGTGCAATATAGATATTTTTAATGTTTCATTGTTGCCAAATGTTTTGAACAACTCTTATGCGCGTTTTGAGAATAATAATTTTTCTGATAAAGTTAGGGAACTCAGACAGTCACTTGTCCCTAATGATAATACAGTAATTTCTCAAGTTGATGTGACAAAAACAGCTTAAGCGGGTTAGGGTTAACAAGGCGCAAGGGCCAGATGGAATCTGTGGGCAGGTTTTGCATTGGTGTGCTGTTCAACTGGGTGGAGTGTTTCAACACCTCTTTCAACTCTCTCTTGACTCAGAGCACATTCCTACACTCTGGAAATTCTGTGATGTGATGTGTAGGTGTGCATGGGAATGATTTTTAAAAAAAATTGGAAACAGAGCACACCTCCCATTTAAATTTGCCCATTGGACTAATAAAGTTGGTTGTTATTATTATTGTTATTGTTATTTTGAAATATCGGTTACAATTCAAAGAGCATTTGCAATCAGATGCAGTTTTTTTATTTTATTTTTCACTTTTTTACTATGAAGCAGAACAGTACTTGTAACCTATAATATTAATTACTATACAGATTTTATTTCTGTTCTGTCATATGCCCCTGAATGAATTGATAGGTTGACCATCATTTTAACATCAAAAATTCTTTTCAGTCTGTTTTGGTAAAAATACTCCCACATTTCTGTCTTTGACCAATACATGTGGTACATTATCATTTCACTGCTTTTAAATACATAAGCTACTCTGAAAATTTACCAAACAGCATCCAACAAAAACCATTTGGGAGGCAACAACTGAGACTTAGGGATAGTTCTACTGAGAAGCATGAACTTTTTCAGTCTTTCATTAAAGCGTTCTACATGAATTCTTGCCTTGGCTACCCTCCTTGTATCCATCTCCTCTTCTGCTGACAGGCTAGCTCGCTACCTAGAAATGCAGGGATTTTTATAGTAGCCTGTCTTGACAAAAGCACATCCTGCACTTTAAAACCCTTTGTCCACAAGCAAAACATCTCCTGGTTCAATGTGTTGTAGATGCCACATTTCTCAAATATATCAACATCACTACACTTCCCATACAGATCTGAGACAAAACATGCAGCACCTTTAGGGGTGACTGCAATCAGTCCTTTCATTGTGGTGTGGTGCTTGTAAGAGGAATATGCATTGCCTTGCTGCCCATAATCCCTGGGTGTCTGACAAAAGAATTCTGTGCAGTCTACAGAGCATCTGACATTTTTAAACTGTCTAAACACTCTTGCAAAGATGTTTAACTATATCTTTTTGTTGGGAACATAGGACATTCATAGACTTGAAGTGTAGGAACATAAACTGAATCCATGTGATAAAATTGTGCTTACTAACGATTTAGATGTGTCAAACATGTAGGCAATCATTTTCAGTGAAAGTCCTCTTCGCAGTCTCAGAAGTGTAATGAAAAGTTCCTCTTTTGGGGTAAAACGCCTAGATGGACCAGTTTCTTCTCATTTGTCCCATTGGTTTCTCTGTATTTACCTTGGAGTCCCAGTATGAAGGTTGTATTTTGCTGGACCAAGAAATTTGTACAAAATGTCAAACTGCTCGGGAAATAGTCCAACTAAAAACTTTGTATTCTTCCTGTCTTTTAAAACAAAGCTTGGGTCCATCCTGTTGTTAAATTCTGGTTCACTTCTATCATTTTTCACTGCAGCAGCGTTTTCTCATGATCATAGTTTCGATTTTAGCTGCAAGCATGTACTGATCATAAGATGTTTGTGTAGCTTTGTGGTTTGGGCTAGCGACATACATTCAGCAGATGCACTCTCAGCCACGGCTTCGCCTGCGTCTTCAAGTGTTATGTTGTCACTTTGTTCTGAGGATTCTGGAAATGATGAGTTTTCTTTGCGAAGCCTTTTTCTCCCACGTTCACGTTGACAATGTGCAGGTTGGTCGCCACGTTGCGCTGGAGCCTTCCTTTTACGTCTCTGTCGCTTTTGTGTTTCCTCGTCTGTAAGCGTCGCTAATATTGGTTCGTCGCTCTCAGATGTTGGGCCTTTTCCACCAAGAAAATGCAGAGAGCAGATATATGTGCCCCTGGTTATTTTCTCCACATTTTGGAAATCAGATCGCCCACATAAAAACTGCCAGCGCTTTGCTTCTCAGTCTTTAACTTGGCCTGTTCTCTTTCCCACTGGGTCATTTTGTCACTGGTCTTACCAGGCTTGGAAATGGAATAAAAAACGTCCCTCCGGTAATCGCTCTGGATATCTTGAGTCCGATTTACATAAACCCCAACAGCAGTGTTTGGTTCCTCCAGTGTCAGCATTGTTTCAGAGATTAATATAAAAATGTCGCTTTTTGTCAGTCGCCGTAGCGTAGAATACACAGAACAACGTGCAGTGTTTGTTTGCAGAGCAATCCCATGATGCTCTGCTGCGTGACGTCACAATCTATTTTTAGTAACCCAGGAAAGCGCTATCAAAGAAACCTACAAAAGATTTATTTAAACCTATTGATGAGGCTTGGAAAATAAATTCATAACAACTTGGAGAGATATATAAATAGATAAGCAATCAGAGAATCAATAAATTTACATTTCTCTGCGGCATCATTGTATTACTAATTACTAACTGCGACAGATCAGACGAGAGCTGCGCCAGGTGACTAGACCCGACTGACCACTTACCTGTGTGTAGTGGCAGGCGGAGGATGAGCCACATGACCTTTGACCGTAGCTGTAGCGGAGTTTTTCGTCATAAAAGTGCTTCATTGCGATGTCGATCAACTCCGTCTCTGGTTTGTCGATCTGAGAGTTCCAGGCCAGGTTCTCGCCTCGGGTTTTCATCTGATGCTCGAAACGACAACCGCCGGCCCACTGGCGGCTTCAGCTTCAAGAGTTGCGTCCTACCTGCAAGTTTCGTCGTACATGGCATGACTGACATGACTGACATCACTGACATCATTGACTTGACTGACATGACTGACATCACTGACTTGACTGACATGACTGACATCACTGACATCATTGACTTGACTGACATGACTGACATCACTGACTTGACTGACATGACTGACATCACTGACATCATTGACTTGACTGACATAACTGACATCACTGACTTGACTGACCTCACTGACTTGACTGACATCACTGACATCACTAACATCACTGACTTGACTGACATGACTGACATGACTGACATCACTGACATGACTAACATTACCGACATCACTGTCATATATAAATATAACCGACAACTTCAGGACCAGGTTGCATGGAAGGTCAATAAGTCTTGTCACCGTTCTCAAGTTTGGTCTAGACCTTGGGCTTAACTGAAAGTCCAGCTGAAGACCTCCCATGCGACCACCAATAGCCTTTAAGTGTTCCAGACAGCCTGTCAACAGTCAACTGTGAAATGTTAGTTTTCTGGTTAACTAAAACCCTTTCTGAAAAAGGAAGTAAATTAAGATTTCGGATTACAATTCAGTAACTTCCAGAATAACAGGCGATCATCATTAGGGAGGAGATACAGCGGAGAATAAATAACGATCAAGAATGCATTAAAATAAAACAAGGAAAGAAGGAAAGGAAGAACGAACAAGCAAAATAGATAAATATAAACAAAGAGCGAAAATAGAGAAAAAGTTCAGTCACTCACCAGTAAGTGCATGTTGGAGGCCCCTTGTCCTCCGCGATACTTGTTGTGAACACCCAGGATGTAGTCCTTCATGGCCTGGTCGAGACCAATGACAGACTGCGCCATGACGACCGTCACCAGGACGAACAGCGAGAGACACGATGCCGCCATGTTTGGAGACTGTGTACAACAAATATGATCTTTTGAAAATATGTTTCCAGTATATTTGCTAATCTCACATACGTATTCAGGCACAAAACAGAAAAAGAACTTCCAGCAGAACCTACCCTGAGGATGAAGCAGTCGACAAGGACAAACAGAAGATCAGCGATGGCTGGCGGGTGTTTGGTCGGAAGACGAGTTTCCTGACGGTCCACAGTCTGAAGATCCTCTGGCAGAGTCGATGGCAGTTGCTGAGTGTCTGCTGGATGGCCACTTTTATAGTATCTGTGTGACTGTAATTAGCATAAAAATTATAGCAGGAGATTGTCTGTAAGCCACCCGTTACAAGAGTATATTGCCACGCCAGATGCTGCTGCCATCTGTGCAACTGATGAAGACTACATCTGTCTAGACCTGTGGAAGATGCCTAGGACTAGTAAATTTATATATTTGTGTGTGTTCGTCTCTCCCTCTGAGAGAGAGAGAGAAGAATATGTAGAACTCACATCATTTAAAGATAAACTTCAATCTGGATGTTAAATGTGAACTTTGGATGTGAACAGGAACCTGAATAGAAGTCCGAATAGGAAGTTGAATTTAATTATGCAGACGAATAGGAAGTTGAATTTAATTATGCAGACACTTGGTCTGAGCATAAATAACTGATATGAGTTTGCATACTTGACAATGTAAACAGGTCTCCCAAGCAGGACCTGATCGGGTAGTCGTTGCCTTAACCTTTGCCCCTTCTGGTGGTCAGAAGGCCAAGCACGGCGATCACCAGACATGAGACCCAGGCAGCCATTGTTGTGTGACTACAACAGAGCTCATAGGATGTCGGCGTCTGGGTGTGTCGGCGGTGCCCGGATGTACATGTGTCCTGGTTCCTTCTCTCTGCTTCCTTCTTGCTGGCAGGGATGAATAAAACAATCATGGGAAACTGAGGCAGTTAGGGTTAGGACTGGAGGAGACCATCAAGTGTAACACAGACAGAGGTAACAAAATCAGTTAGAGACAATCAGGGGTGAGAGAGAAAATCAGAGTAGAACTGTTAGAGATAATAAGGGTCAGAGAGACAGATAAGACTGTTACAGACAATTGGGGGGGGGGGTAAGACAAACAATCATTATTTGTTTTGGAATTATATTCCTACTCATATTATGTATCTACATCAGGAATGTTTCGCATGATTAGTTTTCTGAATAGACGTGGGGAGGACTGTACGACTGGTTGAAGAAAATCTTTCTAAAGGAATTTAATTCTGGAAACTGTGAGATGTGGATATCGAGTCTCGGACTGTGGAGCTTGATGAGTTGAGAAGAGTATGAATAATAGTCTGAGAGTTTCAGGAAAAAATATCTGCGTGATGTGTTTGTTGAACTAACTTTGTATGAAGATGTATTATGACTGTATTTTGTTTATTTGTTTTAGATAACTTAAAGATAGGAGGAAGGAGAAACCTCGGACTGGAGAACAAAATTTCAGGCAAATCTTCGTGTTTTGTTGTTTGAAAGACAGGTGTGGAGATATACATGTGTACTGCATGTGTTCCACACTTACATACACACTTACACACGCACACACACGCTCACCCTGAGGATGACTGTCAATAACAAATACACAATTTTAATTTTAAAAATTAACATTTATTTTCCAAAGTCTACGTGTAGCAGTAAAACTAACATTAAACATCAATGTTTCAAACAAAATCCTCACTGTTTCTCTTTTAAACACATTATTGCAACATCCCTGAGCCTGTGTTGTACATGATGGACACCATGATACACTGGTGTGTCTCAACATAAATCATTTTGAGCATTTTAGCAAACAGTCAAACCTCCTCGCACCACAAAAAATGCAAAAAAGTTTAAAGAAACAAAAGTAGTGCTACACTTCTACAAACTACTAGTTACAGCTAATGACTAGTACAAACTACAGGTAGTATACAGGTAGACGAGCTAACATTTGCCACAGGACTTGGCACAACTGGTGTTCATGTAGGCAGGGTTGGATGCACACTCCCCTCTCTTGGCCCATTCCGCGCACTGCGGGCTTTGATCCTGACACCCTGGTTTTTCTGAAACCATAATCTTTCCATTCAGGACAAAAGATCATTTGTAAGGCTACCAATGAAATACATCATTGGGGCAAAGGTGAGCTTAAATCTGCTCTGAGAGAAACAATAATATTTTGTTAGAATAAAAGGACAAATATTTGTCTTAATATATCTTGTTTCAATAAAACGGTGCAGTCAGAATTTCACCCTCCTTGTGACTTACACCCCGGCGTTTTAATTACAATAACAATTGTGCGATTGTGTGTTTGCATGTCTGCATGCATAGTAGGTGTTTGTGACTAGACATACACATGGTCACCTGTGACCTGAAAGGTCAAGCTCACTGACCTCCACAGATGCCGCAGGACTTGGCGCAGTTGCTCTTCATGTACACGGGGTTGCTGACACACTGGTGTTGGAGGCCCAGGTGGAGCAGGAGGGTTGGTGTCCTCACACGGCTTACCTGTGACCCAGCGACACACAGGTAAACACCACAAAGCTGCGGAGGCGACTTGTACACAGGACACAGGAGAAACTTGTACAGGGTACATCAAAATAATAGTACAGTCTCTAGCAATGTGCAGGCACACAGTGGGATACAAACTATACATCAGGTGATAAATGTCGGAAAAAAGTAGATTTTAGAAAAAGAAGAAAGTTGGACAAAAGAGAGTAGATGGACAGACTGGACGCACGGACACACAAACAAACAAGGTAATCAACATACCTGCACTGCTGTCGTCACTGGCACCTGAAGCGAGAAAGCACAAAGATCATGGATAATTCCAAACACACAAACAAACAAATTTCCATAATCCGAAAAAATTAAAACAATTCCAAAATAAAAAGTTTTGGTTGTTGATGAAGATGGAGATGCTCACCTACACACAGGTTGGCCTCACAGGTGCCACCACTGCACCCGCTGCATGCTGGTCCCTTCTCGAAAGGCTTCTCGCCATTCCAGTTGCCCCTGTCATCGACATCGACAGTGTTATTTATGTGATGGTGTAGAGGATTTAGTACAATATAAGTGTTAGTACAAACTACTCAGAAAGACTTGGATGTTTCGACAGGAAGGGATGTGAGCAGTGAATGCACTGACAGAGAAAAGTTGTAAGTTCAAATTGAAAATGTGATAATTTTATTTTTGTGAGATTAACATGCAAGAGAGACTTGTCTACACTGTCAAACTTTAGTAATAAGGCCTAAGTCTGAGAAGCACTAGTTCAATCTCATTAAATGAACTGACCATCGAGATTAGCTTCAACCGTTGAGCAAACTGTGTCTGGGTGTCTACAAGAGAATGCACTTGTCTTCTGTTTGAACAAGATTCGCTTTTCCTCCACCCAGTGAGTACTTGTAGTGTGATTTATCTGAGGTGTTCTCATTTACCGCCCTAAATTTGTGTACAGTCTGTTATCGTGTTGGAGGAGTTCAGGCCCCGTATGCAGGGAACACCGATAGCGCCGCTAAAGGTACGATATCCCTTTCGTCACGATAGCGCGGGAAAATTCGCATGCAGGGACCGCAGATAGCCGGCTATCGTAGCTCTACGGCTAATGGAGCCTCACCCCTCCGTTAGCTCGCTATCGTACCGAAAGCACAAGATGGCGGACTGGATGTTCGGGGACCGTATTCTACGCTGTTTGCGCCACGAACTTGTTTTTCGGGACAGGAAACCTCCCCTGGACCGGTACAGCGACCAAGAACTTTACCAGAAATATAAATTTAGAAGACATGATGTTTTAGAACTGACAAATGACATTGCAGCAGCAATCGAATCATCGAATCGACGTGCGTCGCTTTCTCCACTGTTACAGGTACTGAATAAATCAGTTATTAATCTGCTGATAAAACTTGTTCAGCTTGTTGTCTATTTGATTTTAGCCGTGATTAGTTGCTTTTTAAATGATATTTTAAATTTGAAAAAGGCAAAATTAACATCCTAGCTTAGGTATTGTGCAGACTAACATGACTGTAATGTGACAGTCAAACCTTCTAGTTTTTGACATAGGATTGCATTGTGTGAGAGAGTTTGTGTGTGTTGAGGCTTTGTACTGTAACACAAAAATTTTAGTTTGCACTGCTGAATACCTGTTGCAGGGGTTGTGTGTGTGTTGAGACTTTGTACTGTCACCCACATTTTTTCATTTTGCTTTGCATCTCACTTCAGAATATGTGTTGCAGGTGTGTGAGTTTGTTTGTGTTGAGGCTTTGTACTGTACACAAATTTTATTTTGCATTGCATCTCACTGCTAAATACCTGTTGCAGGGTGTGTGTGTGTTGATGCTTTTTAATGTAACCCCCTTTTTTTTTTGCATTGCATCTCACTTCTGAATACCTGTTACAGTGAGTGTGTGTGTGTGTTTGAGACTATTACTGTAACCCACATTTTTTTTAAATTTCACATTGCATCTCACTTCAGAATATGTGTTGCAGGTGAATGAGTTTGTGTGTTGATGCTTTGTACTGTAACCCACATTTTTTAGTTTGCATTGCATCTCACTTTTAGTAGCTGTTGCAGGGGGGGGGTGTGACTTTGTACTGTCACCCACATTTTTTCATTTTGCATTGTATCTCACTTCAGAATATGTGTTGCAGGTGTGTGAGTTTGTGTGTGTTGATGCTTTGTACTGTAACCCACATTTTTTAATTGTATACAGATCCACTCTAATATACAAAAATGCATACACTGGCAGTACTGCTAGTTTTAATTATGATTTATCTGTTTGTCTATCTTGCTTATTTAGCGTTTAGCAGCCAGACTTCTAGTTTGAGATTTTAATTTCTAGTTCCATTTGGCTTATAATAGACTGCTTTTTGGTCTTTGAAATGTTATATCATGAGCTGTTGCTCTGTATCTCCTTTGCTGGCTGTTTTTCTTTTTTTCATTCTAAGGGTTTTCTAGTTGTCCAGGGGTGGTGTTGACGGATAGAAGTTTGTCAACGATTTGAAGGACTTGAAATATTCTGTGGCAGAGCAAAGAAAAATATGTAGTAAATGATGGTTGCAAGAGTGGCAATTAGATCTCTGCATATACATCAATAGCTTTCTAAAGAAAAGTGATGTTATCCACAAACTGATTTAGTGTAAAGTGTCAGAAAATTATCAATCCTGCAAAAATGGACAGAAAATATCATTTAAATGTGGATATATATATATTTGTGTTTGGATGCAATTATTCACTTTTCATTTTGCTTTTGTTTTAAAATGTGTGATTGTGACTGTTTGAGAGTAAAATAAATGTCACTATGTAAATTTTAAGATATTGTGTATTACTTGTTGAGATGGCAACATGTTGCACACAAACTTCAGAACACAGATTCTGCGCGCAAAGTTCACAATAGAGCCACCGTAAAACATGAATTCATTCAGCCTGCTTACCTCCTGTGAATCTGGACCATTCACTGGAATAAAAAAACATGTTTTAAAAATTGTACTTCATTTAATCAACAAGCATATAGCTGATGTATAAAACAATAAAAGAAAAGTAAATAATGGTTGCATTTGAGGCAAGATTAAAACCAACCCATTTCAACCTGTGTGCTGTGTCCCCAGTTACCAAGAATGAAAGCGTGTAATATTAACAATTATAAGCGTGATTTAAACATCCAACGCATACAATATGTTTCACTGCTCCCCTCCCTACATCCAGCTGATTTGCAAAACATAATCACATTTCTATTATAATTTCATAAAAATATAAATAAAAATAAGTAATTATTCTGTCATTACTGTTTTCATATACTTTTTTTAGCCAGTTAATGTTCACTTACCTCCAATACCACTGATCAGGGTAGGTGTTATTGCCAAGGATCGCAGCAACAGCCTCTTCATATTTAGGTGGTGGCATTCCCTTGTCTCCAACTATTTTATTTGCCTCGTTTTTTGTTTTTTTTTTTTGAAGCCTTGTCTATTTTTGTAGATCCATTTATCTTTTATTTCTGGTACAGAACAGCCACCCTGCTTGCCAACACCTTGGCCGCAATTTTTTTTTCCAAATTTTTTTTTGTTTTTGTTTTGTTTGTCGCATATGTTTTGTTTCCCGTTTTTCTGCAAAAGGACATCGTCAGGGAGAAAAAGTAAACGCTACTTTTAAAACAAACACATGCGCAGTAGCGCATGAAATTCGGGCCTACCCGGATTCTATTTATAGAACTGCCTTCCCGCGCCGAAAGCTAGTGGAGCTCTATCGGTGTGCCCCTGCATACCACGTTAGTGGGGAGACTATCGCTGCTATAGCTTTCGGACCGAAAGGCTCTATCGCGACGATTGGCTAACGGTGTTTCTTGCATACGGGGCCAGGAGGGACTCACTTGGGGTCGTAGAAGCAGACGAGGTACCAGGCCTTGTTGTAGGCGTTGGCAAGAGGGGTACACAGACGGGAAGCACAGCCCACCCGCCGGGTCTTGGCCCACACGAGCTGAACACACACACACAGAGACAAACACACAGACAAACACACAGACAAACACAGACAAACACACAGACAAACACACAGACAAACACAGACAAACACAGACAAACACACAGACATGTAATTTTCAATTCACTGAGGTCACTTTTACGTTAGAAGCAACACTAAAGTCAAAGAAACCTACAAAAGATTTATTTAAACCTATTGATGAGGCTTGGAAAATAAATTCATAACTTGGAGAGATATATAAATAGATAAGCAATCAGAGAATCAATAAATTTACATTTCTCTGCGGCATTTTTGTATTACTAATTACTAACTGTGACAGGTGAGAGAGAGCTGCGCCAGGTGACTAGACCCGACTGACCACTTACCTGCGTGTAGTGGCAGGCGGAGGATGAGCCACATGACCTTTGACCGTAGCTGTAGCGGAGTTTTTCGTCATAAAAGTGCTTCATTGCGATGTCGATCAACTCCGTCTCTGGTTTGTCGATCTGAGAGTTCCAGGCCAGGTTCTCGCCTCGGGTTTTCATCTGATGCTCGAAACGACAACCGCCGGCCCACTGGGCGGCTTCAGCTTCAAGAGTTGCGTCCCATACCTGCAAGTTTCGTCGGACATGGCATGACTGACATGACTGACTTGACTGACATCACTGACATCACTGACTTGACTGACATGACTGACATGACTGACATGATTGACATGACTGACATCACTGGCATGACTGACATGAATGACATGACTGACATCACTGGCATGACTGACATGACTGACATGACTGACATGATTGACATGGCTAACTTGACTGACATCACTAACATGACTGACATGACTGACGACTGACATGCCTGACATGATTGACATGCCTGACATGACTGACATGACTGACATCACTGGCATGACTGACATGAATGACATCACTGACATCACTGACATAACTCTCATATATAAATATAACAGACAACTTCAGGACTAGGTTGCATCGAAGGTCAATAAGTCTTGTCACCGTTCTCAAGTTTGGTCTAGACATTGGGCTTAACTGAAAGTGCAGCTGAAGACCTCCCATGAGACCACCCAGAGCCTTTAGGTGTTCCAGACAGCCTGTCAACAGTCAACTGTCACACGTTAGTTTTCTGCGAAACTAAAACCCTTTCTGAAAAACGAAGTAAATTAAGATTTCGGATTATAATTCAGTAACTTCCAAAATAAAAGGCGATCATCATAAGAGAGAAGGAGATACAGCGGAGAATAAATAAAGATAAGGAATGCATAACTGACATCACTGACATCACTGACTTGACTGACTTGACTGACATGACTTACATGACTGACATGACTGACATGACTGACATAACTGACATTACTGACTTGACTGACATGACATCACTGACATCACCGACATCACTGACGTGACTGACGTGACTGACATGACTGACATGACTGACATCACTGACATCACTGACTTGACTGACATGACTGTCATATATTAATATAACCGACAACTTCAGGACCAGGTTGCATGAAAGGTCTTTGCAATAAGTCTTGTCACCGTTCTCAACTTTGGTCTAGACCTTGAGCTTAACTGAAAGTCCAGCTGAAGACCTCCCATGCGACCACCCAGAGCCTTTAGGTGTTCCAGACAGCCTGTCAACAGTCAACTGTCACATGTTAGTTTTCTGCGAAACTAAAACCCTTTCTGAAAAACGAAGTAAATTAAGATTTCGGATTATAATTCAGTAATATCTAGAATAAATGGCGATCATGATAAGAGAGAATGAGATACATCGGAGAATAAATAACGATAAGGAATGCATAAAAGTAAAAAAAAAAAAAAAAAAAAAAAAAAAAAAACCACACCAAAAAAAACACAAACAAACAAGGAAAGAAGGAAAGGAAGAACGAACGAGCCAAAAAAAGATAAAAATAAACGAAGAATGAAAATAGAGAGAAAGTTCAGTCACTCACCAGTGAGTGCATGTTGGAGGCCCCTTCCCCTCCGCGATACTTGTTGTGAACACCCAGGATGTAGTCCTTCATGGCCTGGTCGAGACCAATGACAGACTGCGCCATGACGACCGTCACGAGGACGAACAGCGAGAGACACGATGCCGCCATGTTTGGAGACTGTGTACAACAATTATGACATTTTGAAAATGTGTTTCCAGTATATTTGCTAATCTCACATACGTATTTAGACACAAACCAGGACAAGCTCACCCGAATGTACTCAATACAGGGAGGACGATTTTGGATGAGGGGGTGGACAGAGAGTGTCCGCAATGATATTTGCAAACACATGATTACAATAAAAGTACAGACGCCATTCAGAAGCACACACCAGACCAAACAGTCTGTTTTATGCTACATATTCGATGATATAGAATGTAATCTACCTAAAGTATCTTGTAAATATCGCTCCGGCATGAGTTTGTCTGTTGCCCCCCCCCCCCCCAAAAAAAAAATAAAAAAAATAAATAAATAAAAAAGGGGGGAAATACAGATACCATAGCTAAATATAAACATGTCGTCAGTAAACATATACAACTAAACATAAATACTGACATACACAAGTGATCGCAGACAACTAATGGCTAGACATTCTAGCAGAACCTACCCTGAGGATGAAGCAGTCGACAAGGACAAACAGAAGATCAGCGATGGCTGGCGGGTGTTTGGTCGGAAGACGAGTTTCCTGACGGTCCACAGTCTGAAGATCCTCTGGCAGAGTCGATGGCAGATGCTGAGTGTCTGCTGGATGGCCACTTTTATAGTATCTGTGTGACTGTAATTAGCAAAGAAATTATACCAGGAGATTGTCTGGGGGTGCGTTACATAATGGAGAGGGGGACAGGAAAGGAGGAGCGGGGGAAAAAACAGTCTGTGGCTTTTCTAGACACGCATAATTAGTTGAAGTCATTACAATCAACCAGTCAGTCCTCTCTCCGTTCTTTTGGTACAAGATTTGTGGCCAGGGCTATAGGTTATAGGTCATATGTTATAGGTTATAGGTTAAGACTATTTTCCTCATTACATAAGTGATTGCTTTTAGCCGAGCTCTTTGGACAAGAATTCCAAAAGCAGCAATTAAGTGGAGCAATTAAGTGTTGTCCACCTGTCATTAACTAGCAAATAGCTGATGGACGCTGTTAGCAGGGACATTAAATCAGTGCGTGTGCGATCTTTCCCAGCCATTAACGTGTTCGTGGTCGAATTGCCAACCTTTAAAAGAAGAAAACCTATTTACCATTCCAGAAACCAAGTCATAGAAAAGCAATGATGCCTACTTTTTATTTCAAATAATATGGTCTTGTTTGAATAATTTAGCAATTAAGTATTAGATAACAAAACTAACAAGTTAACTTTTTGATCGTTTGTCAAACATTTCCTCCGTATGGATGTGATAGAATTGAAGACTACATGAACATTTTGAAGAAAATTATTGAAAGTGTTATTGCTTGACTTAAAGGGAACACTTGGTTATTTTTCGTGCTGTCTATATTTTACTAGGTTTTGTGACACAGGTAGAAAAAACAAACTAAGGCTACAAAAAAAACCCCAACCATGATTATAAGCAAATAGACAATCACACTGGCAGGCAGGTAACCATACAGATAATCAAACATGTTGACAGGCAAGCAGATAATTTAGACAGTCGTTCAGAAAAGTAGGAAGAGAGAAAGACAGCAAAAAGATTAAATGAAAAAGCGAGATATGACACACATCTTAGGAAGACACTAAACTGTGGTTCTTGCTCTCAACTTTACAACAAAATATCTTTGGATTGAGGCTGCTTCAAGCCTTAAACTAGGAAGATCCCCCCTCTACCCACCAACAACTCAACCAGAACACGGGGTCAGGATGTAACATGGGAGGTCATGGCGGCTGGAGGCTGGGCTCATCCCCTCCCCTGTACATGGCGAGCCACAGATACTCATTTCCCCAAGGGCTACTACTATATGGGAATCTTGACTTCGTTTGGTAAAGGAACCCACAACTATTAATATTTATCACATTATCAAGTCTTCAAACAAGTTTTAAACACATTTACAGTCCCACCCTGTGATATTGTGCTGACAGGTTCAATTCCGCCCTTTGACATTTGAATGTTTTACAGGGTCAGTCCCACCCTAGGATGTGTTTACAGACCCAACACCATCTTGTGCCACGTGTGTTTACGGAGTCAGTGCCACCCAGTGAACCTTGCATGTGTTTACAGCAGGGGTGGGGAGCACCCGGCTCACGGATCCGTTAAAAGTCCGTTTAAAGATCATTTGGTTTGGCCTTGCCAAGACAACTTCAGGCTTCACTTAAAGTTCAGTAAATGTAGAAGATTTATAATTATGGCAACATAAATTTGTATCGTAAATCCTGCCTGAGTAGCGTGTCCGCTTGTCTTAACCGGAACTTCTAGCCGTATGGTCTGCGCATGCGCCTTCACTTCATTACAGGTCTGAGTATCATTCGCACAGTGAGACAGGTTGGTAGTGAGTAGATAGACAGTGCTCAGTTAGTAAACCTGATTACTATTATGTATATAACAATGGATGTATGTATAATACATTGTATAACTCTTATTCCATTTTTTATTTTTTATTGACAGTTTAATACATGCTTCAGATATTGTTTTCAGTCTAGCCATTTAAGTGACAACGAAACACAGAGAGAGAGATGAAGCAGAATGGAGGCTGATAATTAGACCACATACCTGATCATCATTAAAACACTCGACGAAGTAAGTTGGTCATTAAGCCAATTATCAGTGATTGACACAAATGTCACGTCAATCAGTCAGTGAACATCAAACAGGTCATTAGCATTATTTACCTACATTCTTATTTGGGAGGCCACACGTGACCTGCACTTACTCCCTGATGTAGAGGGTCTGGCAGTTTCTGATTTCGCAACATTGCGCAACAGTATGATGGTGAGACAGATACAGAAAGTACTCAGCAAGTACTCACCACTCCACACACTTGGGACAAGGGTTCGGTTCTCGGTGATAACAAATTAGCTTTGTCCTGGCAAGTCACCTTTAGAATTTTATCAGGATTCCTGCAACCTACACATTCAAACGATTGTTCAACATTTAAATTAATTGTGAAACATACCTCCCCCCCTCAACACTTAAGGCGGCGCCACACGGGTTTTCGAAAATACCTCCTATTTGATCGAACTTTTTCAAACCACCAGGAATTGTGGGACCCTAGGAGGGAAAAATATAGAAACAGAACATTTAAAACGGGTTTGTGGCTTTCTTTACAGACTTCGTTCTCGAAAACGACAGGGATCGAGTGCACAGGTATGCTCCAATTTTAACTTTTTTTTAATTTTTAAATGATGATCGCTTTATTGTATCATTAAAATCCTTTGATTAATGAAGTTATCCCTATATTTTATTTAAAATTAAGTACATATTGTTCTGTATGACTGTTTATTGTGAAACGAGCATCAACTCAAAGAATTAGGAATCAGCCGATACGCACAATGTGACTATTATTATTGTTTTGTTTGCACGTATGTTCCAATTTAATTGTAAATGATGATCGCTTTATCGTATCATCAAAATCCAAGATGTTCTGCAAGCTAGTTCTGTTTATTGAGAACGGACAATGTGACTATTATTATCATTTTGGTTGCTGTTAGTAAAGCAAATCCAATACAAATTAGCCACTAAAATTACAGTCTGTTGAACATGAACAGATTTTGGCAGTACTGGAAAACTGCTAAATTGAACTAATTGTTTAAAAAAAACAATTAAAGGCACATCATAAATCATAACATTTAAAACATCAAATGCAGAGCCATGCATTCAACGGTCATCACAATTAAATCAGAACCACAATGTTAATTTGGGCGGCTGGTTATTTATTTAATAAGATTCTACTATTATGTTGCAGTTGACAATATCCAAGCAAAGGTAGTTGTGTCTTCGCTTCTATTTTTTTTGTACTTGTTACCTTGTGTATCTTTTCATTTATTCTGGTTTTATATCTCGTCCCTCCTCGCCTCCAACTGACCAAACATGTGAAATCAACTTTTGATGAAGTGAAATACATGGTGACACCATGTTGTACTAACATCGTTATTGTCGTCTGTCTGTCGGTGACACCATGTAGTACTAACATCGTTATTGTCGTCTGTCTGTCTGTAGTAACATCGTTATTGTCGTCTGTCTGTTGTAGTAACATCGTTATTGTCGTCTGTCTTCTATCACACCTCATCACCTGACATCAAAGCAAATTTATTCTTCTCTGATGTTGATTAACGTGGTTCTACGACTGCTGCAACACGGTGGAGGTGGTTTGTACTGTAACCGTTATTGCATAACTGTAAGCATGTCTACATGCAGCGAATAACATTAGGCAGATTTTAATGTCTCAATGTACTCCCGCAGGTCAACAAGGATGCCGGGAATATTGTTAGGAAGACATTTTCTGTGAGCAGATAAACCTCGTGACCCACCCCGTGACTAGACCAGGCCACCAAGACTGCATTCTTGACTTGCAAAATAAATATTGCAAAGGAGAAAGCGCCTCTAATATGCTAAAAAAAAACCAACTGGTAAATGACTAAATTCTTTCATTTTTTTTTCTTTGTTTAGTTTCTTTTTTCTAGTGCTAGTATGTGTTTGTATACCTTTATGTAAATGCTTATTCGTCCGTGGAGTTTATGTGTGTGCCTGCCGCTTATCTCTTTTCCATAGTATTGTGCAAGTCGGGTCAGACTGGATGTGAACAACAAAATAACAAAGCCGTTGACATCCTCTCCGTTATGATTCTCCTGCAATAATAATAAAAAACTTGACAGTTCCCTTTCTTTCATATTGAACTGTGTTTTTGTCTGTCTTCTTGCCTGCTGGCGTCGTCATTGCTGACCATCCTTCCATCCTCATCATTTATTTTGTTGACACCAAGTCACCAAGTACTCGTGTCACCAAGTACTCGTGTCACCAAGTACTCATGTCACCAAGTACTCAAGTCACCAAGTACTCATGTCACCAAGTACTCAAGTCACCAAGTACTCATGTCACCAAGTACTCAAGTCACCAAGTACTCATGTCACCAAGTACTCAAGTCACCAAGTACTCAAGTCACCAAGTACTCATGTCACCAAGTACTCAAGTCACCAAGTACTCATGTCACATGAGGTAATTACTCAGAGCAGCGAGTGCAGGGTCAGTATTGTTAACGAGACGAAGTGTTGCGTAACACATAATGGCCATATTGTCCGTGATTGACGTGTGCCATTTCACACCCACACAGATGTACCTTGTGTAACGGTTATTCCACGTCATCTGCCGTGACCTGCTGGGGTCATCTGTCACGTGATGTCACTTGTTGACATGCGCGCTCTGATGTTCTCGTGCATCGTCAAAGTCGCTTTCAACATATCTTACATGTTTGCAATGTTTAGTAACATGCTTTTTTACATGATGTAAGAATTTCAGGATCAAAAGCCACTGAACTGCTATAGCCAAAGCGCAGACAACTCCGGGAACACCACCTGCGGTCAGTGTTAGCTCCCCTTCCTGACTGAAGTGTGAAGCTTCATCATTATCTAACTCTTCTGCTTAGTAGTCCTTCATTACCATCACAGTATGTGCAGGTCACTAATTAATGATTTCGTCCATACAACGCGCTTAGTGCTGTGCAAGGTTCAGAAAAAGAAATATTGTGATTTTATAGTTTGTTTGTTCACTGCAGCTTTCAGAGTGGTGTAAAACTTGAAAAAAAAAATCTTTTTTTTTTTTTTCAACTTTAATTCTGGTGTCCACTTGAGTTTGTATGAGTGTTGTGTGTGTGTTCAGCCGCTTGTTTCGTCTACAAAAAAAAATTGTAGGATATGGGTTTTCTTGTGTTTTTCCACGGACTATTGTTTATCACCAAATTGCTGATACTTTATGAATCTGATCACGAGAAAGATTAAAACCACAGCTCAGAAAATGTTGTTTGTGAACATGAAACGAAGTCTTGTAAGACTGTAGTGCTTTCCTAACAATGGCAACAAGCGGCGGCGTTTGGTGGTGGCAAGTGGGGCGGCCCCAGAGCCCCGCTCTCGAAGTTATTATTTTTTTAATTTTTACTTTTTCTGTGTTGGAATGCTACGGACTGCAGATTTCTAACTCAGTTGTACTTGATAAAATACATTTTTAGCATATTAACCTTAATTAATTTAGCAAAAAAAATAAAAAAAAAATGAAAACAAGTGCATGTTACATTTTGGCAGACGATGCCGAACAAAGGCATCCACAGGCCGAACTGAAGCCCACCCCTGGTATAGAGTTGTAGACTAATGTAGTTTGCTGGGTGATGGAGAGACGGGAAGAGAAAGTTTGATTGTGTCGTGAAGTAACTATGGGAAACAAGTTCCTTTGACATCTCAGGGCTTAGAGGTTGCAGTGCCAGTGTCGGGCCCCATCCTTTCCATTCACAGAGTGGCCATACATCAGTGACATATCCACCTCTTTACTGTCAATTCCAACTTGCTTGCAGCTCCCCCAAGTGGCACATTAATCCAGCGACCTCAATGCACGAACGTTCTTCTAGAACAGGGGTGGGCCGCTAGAGGGTTTTAGAGGGCCGGACTAATATAGTTAACTCAATTTTACCCAATACTGTATATATAGTATATATACTGGCGGGCGGGCCAGCGGGCGGGCCGGTCAGAGATTGGAGGCGGGCCGGCCTTTGCCCAGGTCTGATCTAGACGGTTCATGAGCGATAAATCCTGGGTGTCCAGCTGCCCTCTGACACCTGGCCCGCTACCCCGACGGCCCCGCCTACCTTCGGCATGGAAATTGTAGACTGCAGACTTGAACCTTAACATCTGCAGGTGCTCCTTCTTCATGACCAGAAAAAGAAGATGGAAAACAAGATAAGGGAGGAATATTTATATTTAAATTTTAAAAAATCGTTTTTCTTTTTAAAATGGAATACTGTAGTGGCGTGGACAGATCTGCCGTTGAAAGCCTCACTACTCTGCAAAAGTCAGAGGAAAGGTTCCCCCCCCCCCCCCACCATCACCTCCTTTTTGGGCGTTGTTTGTCGGTGACGACACCATCATCGGCACGCATCCCGCTTTCGTTCCCCAAACGTCTGGTCACCTTACCTCCTCTCACCCTTTACTCTCTCTCCAATCACACCTCTCTTTGTTTTTCTTGTTAAACATCTAACTGACACGCATTCCGGAAACGTCCATCATTCACACCCTTTCGCCCTCGCACGTGTTCAGTCCTGTAGTACTTGGTGTAGGTCTCTGACACATTCATGGCTGTTAGAGTGTTAGTATGTCTGTACTTCTCTACTGACATGCTTGGTCAGACTTAGTACGAATGTGCTTTATGCATTTTTGTAGTTGAATATCTTTTGTTTGTATATATCGCACTGAGCTTACTGTAACTTTGGGAAAATGTGCTTTGAAAATTATTTGTTGTTATTATTATTTACAGACTTTCACACGCAGGGACTATAAACACTAAGTTATAACAAAGATTTCACGAGCTGACCAACATGGTGTGACGAGTTGTCGGTTGCCAGATGTCTGGTGAAAGACAATAAACCTCATCTTGTCATTGCCCCCAAGCATGTGGCTACAGCGAGGTGGTGTGTTTATACAGCTGGAATTTATGGTACAAACCCTCGCCACACAAACACACATACTCTTTATAAACTCAGACTCACACACTTATTCGTTGCTACTCTTCACGCACACAAATACAAACGCCATCTACAGTAGGACATGCTTGTCCTTTATATGAAACAATACTTGTACTAACAAGTAATTAGCATTTTCTTATCTTTCGTTTTTACAAAAGTGTTGAAACATCTGTTAGCGTCCTTTCATGCCACAAATCTCGCAGGCCCGTATAGAAATACTTCTGGATTGTGATTTGTTATGACACCCAGACACCCGCTACAAACAGCGTCTAACAAGCGCGAAACATTTAAAAAAAGCAGTTAGGCTATGCCTATCTCCTCATGACAGCCAGAGATGTGAAAACCAGCGGGAACTGCTAGCATCCTTCTCATGGATTGGTCCATTTTTGATGACGTCACACGGCTTGCTGCGCTTTCCCCGAGAGCTCACCATTGCACTCATTGCACGCTGAACAACGACAGAGAAAGGTTCAAAGAGCAAGGCATCGAAGAAAGATAACTATTTTGTCCAACATAACGAAGAGAATACAAGATTTGTGTATCACGACTTTACAAAAATTCCATTAAGATGAGTAACCAGCTGCCAATCAAGGTCTGTGGAGAAGCCTTCGTCCGCTGTGCGCCGTGGACACCAGTTACCTTCAGACTGCAACAGAACAGAGTAATACAATCAACACCAGGCCACAATAGACAATATATTGAAGCTATAAAGTGTTTGGAGGCTTTTGGTGTTCGCAGTGACATTGACTCTGTGTGCGCACATCTGAGAACTTTTAAAGGTTCTGAAATCGCCAAGAGGGTGTTCTGTAATATTCGTGAACGGCCACAACGACAGCCTTGGAACCTATCTGCTGCTGTCGACCTTTCTGTTACCGTGGAGGTAGGAGACACCATAGTGTACCAAGCTAGAAAGCTCTTTAAGGAGTTACTACGTGTCTTCCTTAGTCTCTGCCAGAACCTCATTGAAGATAATCAGTCTCTTGAGCAGAGACTGAAAAGCGCTTTCATTGAAGTTTTCGAAGGACTGACAGATTCTAACTTCAGTCTTCAGCCTCACTGGAACAAAAAACCTACACGCAAGCAAAGCTTTATTTGTTATGCAATACATCTCGTCCATCGCTCCAAGATAACATTTCCAGAGTATTACGAAACGATGATCAGTGATCTGGCCATCCTTGCTCCTAGAAACTGGGGAATGTACCGGCGAGGAAATCCGTATACAGGAGACTACACAAAGTGGTGTATACCTGAAACATTTAGCGGATTTGAATTGGACACCCAATCTGACACACCAAGGGACTGGGATGCCATGCAGGGAGAAAGGATAGCTTATACTGAGAGGTCTACATTGCTGTCTCCTGAAAAACGTACAAGACTGGCGGGTTCGTCGTGTCCGGAGGAAGAAGGATCGTCCTTACCTAAGATGAGTCGTACACAGCGCTCAAACTTGACATCGCGACAATCTACACCACCTGACATTGTCGATGAAACTCCTTCCTCCTCTCAAGTGTCATCACCATTAGAGGAGGAAGCATCTAACTATGAAGGACTTGACAGAGAAAGTGGCAATACCGAGGACGAGGTGGTGACAAGAAATACAGCAAACATGGACACGGCTAGAGCGCTGACCTTTAGTCCTCAGCCTTCCACCTCTCGTGAAGAGGAGCAACCGTCGACTTCTAGACAAGCAAACGTCAGGGCCGTGGACACAAGTGACATAACCGTTTCCTCCGGTTCTACTACAGGAGACATCAGACGTCCATCTTTTGCAATGGAAAATGCTAGAATATTGAACAATATATCGCAGAATCCTGATGTTTGCTGGTTTGTGGATGCATGTCTTGAAGCATTGATTCGTCAGAAATGCAAGGATATGCTAGGGCAACCTGGCCTAACTGACGATTTCACAGAATGACTTTAACAAACTGATGGCTTTGTGCGGTGTCAGAAAATCATTTTGTGAACACGGCTACAGCTCGAGCCAAAATGGTAAACTTTATTTCTTTGACATTTTTCGTGTAATTAAAACTTGTAGAGGCCGTTTTTACTTAGACCTTTTTTTTCTTCTTAATATATTTGGTGCCGTTGTTTCTATTTCTCGACTTTCAATCATTCTTCTAATATTCGATCTTGTTCAATAGTCTCTTGCATTAATCTCTCGTAAGCACTGATTTGTGATCTGATCTTTCATTCTTTCTCTGCCTGTGTTTATTATGTGCCTGTAACCTTGACATATTTATCATATGCTTTTGTTTTTATTTTCCTTCTAAAATGAGGGTTCAAGTAACGAACCAAAACACATTATAGCATCTCTTTAAAATGTGTATTCTTCTCTCATTCGGTTTTCACACACATACATAGAGTTTCCTGCAAAAGAACCGGTTAGCATAATGCTAATGTATAACTTACAATATTTTGCTATTTTTCTATATTTTGCTACTTTGTATACGGTGCTGGTGTAAAGGTATTGACAAAGTGCGTGAAGCTTTCCTGTTTGTTGATCACAAATAGAAGCTCAATCCACCATTTCAGTTGCCTGCAATGAGGTTTTCTTAACGGCACAAAAATTGTCCATTGTGCAACCCAAAATTATGATGAAATATGACTGAGTATCATCTACCACTGAAGCACATATTACCAATATTACCAGTTGATTTGTTTTATCTTTTAATCTACGTGTCGTTTCGATACACCTATCTTGGTCTACTTAATACTTTAAGCTTTCTTCATTTTGATTACAATAAGAACAACTATCTACATGTTCAACAGCTGTTACCTAACAACCGTGTCTTTATTTAATCAGTTCCTCTAAATAGATTTTTCATGTTGTTAGCAATACTTTTGTTTTTGACTTAAAATCCACTATTTACTATTTTTCTACTTCAACTTACTTCACGTGTCGTGGTAATTCGTCCTGCCAGGGTAACTAGTGTGGAGGATGTAATGCCGAGTTGCATGATGCCAGCGGTGAACGCATCCTTGACTGTTAATGATTAATAGTATAATATAATAATATGTTAATGATGTCTGATGATCTTGTGATGTTTTGAAAGTCCGATAAATAAAACCATGTCTCGCTTGTTTGAAGGCGTCTGTTGAAGCTTAAGTTGAAAGTAATTGGTTTTAATTGACACATTAAAAATACTACATACCACAAAGAGATCAAAGCCTTTCATTTGTGTGTGAGTAATACTCTGTGCTGCTCATCCGTGAACCTTCAAAGGTTTATAAATCTCTTTGAAATTCATTGTTTAATCTTCGTGATTGACGAGAATATGAACTTTCAAACTTGTTGACCTTGCAGCCCTGAGACTAAACAAACAAAGAAACAAACCAACAACAGCTGTGAGTCTGTGACTACCGGTCAGAAAACTATTGATGCACGGCAAAGATGTGACAACAAGAGGGATTTAAACAAAAATTCCCATCATCTTTCTCCATCTAGACAACTCATTCTACAGTTAGACAACTCTTTTCATAGCCAAACAATTCATTTCATCACGGACGTATTCGTGATTTCGTAACTATAGAATACATTCTATAGCTAAACAAGATGCGCATGCGCGCGGGCGTGTTTGTTGACTGCAGTGCCAGAGGTTGTCGCGTAACGCGATCGGGCGTTGTGGGACTCGCTCTCTCACAGACACACTCGCAAACACAGACAAACCTCCGCGCACCCGATGCCAGCAGCGAAGCCAGTCAGTCCTCACTGAAGACAAAACACGCACACGAAGCGACAACACAAAACTAAAGTTTATTGGCGGTTGCAAAGTGTGACCGTCAGCTCAATAAAATAAAAGTATGGAAGAACGGAAAGAAAAAGAAAACAAAACCCCTTTCATACAGGTGGCCATACAAAACAAATAGGTGGGGGGGGGGAATTGACGCCCAGCAACTAAGGCATATTACGGCAAGCAGCCACCCTGTTAAACAGATGCCACGTGCAGAAAAGATACAGCGTGCTCGAGACGAGAAATGAACTCAGGCAGCCAACCTTCACTGTATTGGTGACAGGCGCTAACCGTTGCGCCACCGGACCGCTCAACAAATAGGGGAGAGCCACCATAACACGCACGCACGCACAAAAAAAAAAAAACCAAAAAATCAGACACACACCCAACAACTGTCACCACAGTTCAAAAGGTTATTCCTGCCTTCCAGGCCACTGCCTGAGTCACAGGCCCCAGTACCCCAAAATTGTATTCTACAGACACGAAACTCAACTTCTGCATGTGTAATGCTTGGGTATTCTGTCCTTAGACCTTTCTTTAAAAGAAAAAGAAAAGGAGAAGAAGATAAAAAAAAAAATCCACTGACCAAGGCCGGGCCCCCTTGACAGCCGCGGGCCCGGGTACACCAGACCCCCTGTCCCCCCCTCTCGTCAGGCCTGGGTGTTGTCTTGTTGATCCCGATTTATTTTTCGTCGCTCTGCGGGCTCCGGTGTTTGACCCGTGACGACGATGACCTGCCGGCCGACATCTTATTGCACGCGCCGCTGGTACATCACCGGTGGTCGTCTGCTCGTCTCTCGTAATGAAGGTGTCAGCTTCTTTGGTTACGGTTGTCCGAGTTCCCCCACTGGCAACCCACGCCAACAGCTGACTAACCCCAAACCTAGTGATAATGGAATGGACAACAAATGAGTACACAATGGCTTTCACCTGCCGACTTTGTTGTGTAAAGCGAAGCTGTTTGAAGTCGCTCACTTTCCTTTGAAGGCAGCAGCTCTAACGACTGCATCAGACATGTCAGTTATTAATTTTACATTTTTACTGTGTTTTTTCCATACAGACCCCCGATTTCTAACTTTTTAGCAAATTAATCTAGGCCGATGTTAAAAATTAGAAAACAAGTGCATTTTACATTTTGGTAGACGATGCCGACACAAAGGCATCCACAGGCCGAACTGAAGCCCACCCCTGGTATACAGTTGTAGACTAATGTAGTTTGCTGGGTGATGGAGAGACGGGAAGAGAAAGTTTGATTGTGTCGTGAAGTAACTATGGGAAACAAGTTCCTTTGACATCTCACTCAGGGCTTAGAGGAGGGGTGGGCAATTAATTTTCCCACGGGGCCGCATGAGAAATTGGGATGTTTTAGAGGGCCGGACTAATAGTTAACTCAGTTTTACTCAATACTGTATATTTAGTATGACATCTACCCTTCCTCATTCTCACGGTCGGTCACATCAACCTCTGACTCCCGCGACACTCAGTCCAATTCTGTCGTTCAGCATCGGTGTCCGGTATGTGGCATAGAAAACAAAACAAAAGAAAACAAAACAAACGGCCGAGTGTACCGGTCTGTCAACACCTCACCTGTCAAGTGGTGACGGCGGTGGCTGGCCAGCAGGTGTGCAAAGTGCGTGAGAGACTGAGACTGAGAGATTTGTGTATAGACGTGTGTGCGTGTGTGTATGTGTGTGGGGGTGGGGGGGGAGACTTATGTGCTGAATCTGTATTTTGGGGATTTTTGTGTAGCTATGATATGCGCTTAGCTTAGGCGGGTGTCATGTTCGTGGGTGTGTGTCTGATTTGTTGTAGTTGTTTTTATTTTTGTGCCTGCGTGTTATGGTAGGCTCTCCCCTATTTGATTTATTTGGCCACCTGTATGAAAGGAGTTTTGTTTTCTTTTTCAGTCCGTTCTTCCATCTTTTTTAAAAATTTTATTTATTTGTTTTTTGAGCTGGCGGTCGCACCATACAACCGCCAATAAACTTTAGTTTTGTGTTGTCGCTTCGTGTGCGTGTTTTGTCTTCACTGAGGAGTGATTGGCTTCGCTGCTCGCGTCGGTGCGCGGAGGTTTGTCTGTGTGTTTGCGAGTGTGTCTGTGAGAGAGCGAGTCCCACAACGCCCGATCGCGTTACGCGACAACCTCTGGCACTGCAGTCAACACACACACCCGCGCGCATGCGCATCTTGTTGTAGTCGGTGAGCTGGTGTTGTACCAGTGCCACAATATTGAGATGATGCTTCTCTATCAACCTGTCATTTTACACAACTCTGCAGCTTTCCTTCCTGCAATCGCGATGGGCCTACAGAGGGGCTGTGCAGATTGATTAAAAAAATAAATAAATAAAAACGCGTGTAATACATCCAGTATGCAGAGAATTTAGAGCAGGGGTCGGGCAATTAATTTTCCCAAGGGGCCGCATGAGAAATTGGGATGGTTTTAGAGGGCCGGACTAAGAAAGTTAACTCAGTTTTATCCAGTACTGTATATATGGTATATATATATACTGGCGGGCGGGCCAGCGGGCGGGCCGGTCAGAGACAGGAGGCGGGCGGGCCGGCCTTTGCCCAGGTCTGGCTTCGAGGTTGCAGTGCCAGTGGCGGGCCCCATCCTCTCCATTGACAGAGTGGCCATACATCAATGACATATCCATCTCTTTACTGTCAATTCCAACTTGCTTACAGCTCCCCCAAGTGGCACATTACTCCAGCGACCTCAATGCACGAACGTTCTTCTAGAATCTAGACGGTTCATGCACGATAAATTATTGTGTCCAGCGGCCCTCTGGCCCGCTACCCCGACGGCCCCGCCTACCTTAGGTCTGGAAATTGTATACTGCAGACTTGAACCTTAACATCTGCAGGTGTAATACTTGGGTGTTCCTTCTTCAAACCTTTCTGTAAGAGTAAAGAAAAAGAAGAAGGAAAACAATCCACTGACCAAGGCCAGGCCCCCTCACAACCACGGGCCCAGGTACATCAGATACCCTGCCATCTCATCAAGCCTACGTCAAAACGTTTCCCCTCGGTGTCCAGTCTTCCACACTTCATCCCTAGACTCCCCAGGTGTTGTCCGACTGCCCCGACACTCAAGAACATTTTAATTATTAAGAACTATTTGTCTGTCTGTCTGTCTGTCTGTTTGTTTGTCTGTTGTCTGTCTGTCTGGGGATCTGTCTGTCTGTCTGGGGATCTGGTCTGTTTGTTCGTCTGTTGCCCGGATCTATCTGTCTGTCTGTCTCTCTGTCTGCCTGCCTGCCTGCCTGTCTGTCTGCCTTCCTGCCTGTCTGTCTGTCTTCTTGAATGGTCTGGTCTTTGAAGAGACAGCGCTGTAATGTGTGTTATGTTTTGTAAAAAAAAAACCATCGTCGTCGTCATCAATTCCTCCATCCGTTATTTTGTCGACATCAAGTCATCAAGTACTTATATCACACACATAAAAGCCATATTGTCGATGATTGACCAGGGCATTTAACAGCCATGTGACTGGGGTCATTTGTCGCTGGGTCACAAGCCGCTTCCAGCATATCTTAACTAAGTAGACATTGCACAAAATGTCCTTTGTCTTCAAACTAGAATGAATGTTCTTGCATTGTTTACAGATATATATATAATAGTCCGCAAATAGCAAGCTTTGGATATGCTGAGTTTTCTGTTCATTCATGTGTAACAGTGAACACAGTTCAGGGTAGGTTCAGTATTGAAAGGCAGTAACGGTCAAACTGAAAAGCTAGCATTAGAAGCAGCCCTCTATTTTAACCCCGGGTGTACGCACACAAACATATACAAATATACAGACTCGGGACAACGATGGTGATATCATTATTAATTGTTCATTCGTCTATAGTAGTGTTTTGCTCTTGCCAGCTGCGGTTGTCATAGTCGTGTGTGTTCACAAACAAACACACACCCAAACACCAATCCACCACCACCACCCCTCCAACCCCCACACACTGTCTTACACACAGGTGAGGGGAGGACAGGTGTTGCTGTCTACAGTCAGGTTACAGAATTGTCATCAGACTGCGACTTGAGATATCCGTGTAACTGTAAACCGTGTTAATGCCAGAGTCTTGTGTCGTGCTTTCAATAAAGAGGTGAGAGGTCACAGGTGAAAGGGTACACAAGGATGACGTCAATCCTGTCATCGCTTACCTACCCCTTCCCCCCAGCACTTTTGTCCGAGGGTTAGATGTTTTCTCTACCGGCTGATGACAGATGAATGACTCAGATGGTCATCAGCCTGTATGCTTGCTGACACCGGCCTCTACGTCAGTGGGAGGATGATCAGGAGGAAAGTCAATGGGACAATGCAGTGTGCTTTTTTTTTATACTATCAATGATCAACCTCTGTGTGTGTTTGTGTGTCCTACCCGTGTACGCAAGTGAAGCTCAACAAACACACTTCCTGAAACTAATGTAGCGGAACGCAACAACTCGTCTCCGCGCGGTGCGTGTGTGTGAGAGAGAGAGAGTGTGTGTGTTGTTGTTTTGTGTGTGTTTGTGTGAGAGAGAGAGTGTCTGTGTTGCTGTTTTGTGTGTGTGGTCGTCCCCCTCACCCGTTTGATGTATTTAGGGAAGGCGAGGAGTTAGCGACTCCACATTTTTCACGACCAGCTTAATGGAAGGGTGGAACCCCTCCTCTCCCTCCCCTCTCTGTCACTCCTTCCCTCTCCCCACCCGGGACTATTCTCTAACCTCTCAGTTTTTCGCTTGCGTGTGTCTGAATGTTTATACCTCTCGCTTTCTGCAATTCTAACTTGTTTATTATTTATTCGTGAGTGTGTTGTCAAGACTGTGTTGGAACAGTAAATGTCAGACTAGGATTACCAAAGACAACAAAATATCAGGAAAAATAAACATAACGGTAATAGTTGTTTATAATCCAATATTTGTCTGTCGTCTGCTAGCCAGCTAGAAGACTGTGTAGACTGTGGAGCTCGTCACACTTTAGTTGTTGACTACCAAGCAAGAGACATCTTGCTACGCCCCACCTCCCTCGCCTGGGAATCACTTTGCCAAGCCTCATGACCCGACAATAGGACCTCACCGACTTCTTACACAAAAAGGTTTGTGATCAGCGACACACAATCCGACACACCGACAGAGTAGGAGGGTGGGAAGCGGGTATGGCAAGTGGGGTAGGAGCTGTCGGGGTGTGTACTAATGCAAGCGTGTCGGAGGAGGATCACGGACTCCTCAGCTCACAACACCAGTGGGCCTGTGTCACCACACACCATGACAGCCACTTGTGTGACAGTTCTGGTGATGGTCGCCTTGCTACCCTGGACAGCATGTTCGCAGGACCAAGGGGGTCCAGGTCAGTTGTTACTTATGGTCTCTATGACAGTGTCATACATAAAAATTGTAATATTTGTTTATTAATTATTACCCATCTGTAACTCGACTAAAATCAAAGCCGCTCTCAACAAACCCTAATGAGTTGTTGGATGTCCATAAAGCGCTTATACAGCTAAAGCAAACAACAGAAGGGTGACAACATTGACAACAAAATACTAAAACTCTCGGTACCAGCCACTGTACAAACATCTGACTTACCTATACAACATATAACTGTAGCTTGTTTTTCAAATTTAGCAAATTTACTTTATAAATACCTTTGACATAGTTGACCACAATCTGCTTATTAAAAAACACAGAACTTCATGAAGCATTTAAGTGCTCCATCTAATTCCTCAAATTCCCTGCCTCACTAAGAATCACAATTAAAGACCAATGTCGGATCTCATTGAACTTTGAAGTTCCAACAGGTCAATCTGAGTTCTGAGTAATCAATGTGTGACAGAAGCCCCTAGAGATGACAAATCCTCCAGGATGTAGTTTTGGTTAGAGCAGCACCAATGTGGTAGCTCTCAGCACCTTGCCTTCTTTTACAATAATCAAATCTCTCATGCTTTTTATCTCTCACTCTCTTTTTATCTCTCTTTCTCACTCAGTTCTCTCAATGGAAACATTACCCAAGCACGCACGCGAGCACACTTACACACACACAGCCATGCTCTTCATTTAGTCCATTGAAGTTCTATTGGCTTCTCAAACATGTTTTAAAGCTCATGTCTGTTGTAAATTTTCCGGAATATATTACTCGTATTTTCACCATGTTTCTATGATTCAGTAAATTCAACCTGTCTGGTGCGAGACTCAGGTGAAGAAAGAAATTCGTCCGTTGTTACCTGTCAGTTCCCAACCGAAATTTCAAACTTCCGCGTGGACTTGTATCATGAGAATGGTAAGGTTTTGCTGTTACTGTATGACATGATAGTCATGTAAACAAGGGCAGAAGACAGCCAATTACTTAAATCAGCCAAGTGATTGAGATATTTCTATAATATGGAAGAATGGCATGACATCCTACAACTGACAGAAGGCTTTCAACTCCAGTAACTGAAGGCAATAATAAAAGACAACATGAATAGTTTCCCTTGTCCTAATCACACGTGCGCTCAAAAGAGCGAGCACACACAGAAAAAAGGAAAAAATTCCGTTTCTATAATAAATTTGTGATTTTGTTATTGTATTTTAATAAGTCATCAGCTAATTAACAATGTTGTGAAGATCACATCGGGGAACAGGTGTTGTTTCTCACGAGGACTTTGTCTGACAGGAAGCTCACGTGACCCTGTCATCGTCTGCTCCCCATGCCATGTAGCAGAAGAGTTTTCTGGTCTCATCACACTCCTGTTCCCTGACAACCAGACCGCAGACACGTGGTCATTTGAAGTCCTCGGGTCACGTGACACAGCAGGCCGCTACACGTGTCATGGCGGTCAATGGCTGGAAACATTTCAGTCCCTGCCGTGTAGTATCCCGTTCACCCTGGAAGACACAGCCAGTAATGCAGCTTCCATTAACATAACAAAAGGTGAGTTTTCATCACTCGATGTCCAGATACAGACTCATACCTGTCGGCTGACATCCATCAGGGCGGACTTGACATCTGTTAGAAAAGTGAATGATTACAGCTTTTAAATGTCGGTGATGGCAAGGATAAATGAAGCGAAACATAGAATTACATTTGTTATCGTCAGGAAAAATACAAAAGATAAAAAATATTCAAAACAAATTGGAAAATGTCGAAAGTAAACTTACTTTTCAGACTTTTACCTAAATAACTGAAAATTTAAACAAAATTATTTCAACAATGTTGTTTACAGGTGATACAAAAACAAAACGTGTAACTGTATAAAACATGACAAACGTCTTCGTGGGTCTAGTTTTAAAATTATTGCTTACACATTATTAATGATTATAATTTAAGTGTTGTTACATTGACAACTGAACACAGATGAAAGAGAAGATGGTTTTGCTAAACGACAGTTTGTTTGGGTTGTTTTTTTTCAGATAATAGCAGAAGTTCCAATGAAATACTTCTTTGGATCTTGATTCCAACTTTAAATATCTTTCTTGTTGTCAGCTCCGTCACCATCTTGTGCTGCTTCCTGTACAGGTGAGTTGACATTACCTTGACATTACATTTCGCATTGAGCGCATCTTTGTGATGTGGATACTAGCGCGCTACAAAACTACATCATCATCATCCTTGTGAACAGGTGACATGATGGTCCAGGGGAGGTAATACGTATGCCTCTACTGAGCGCAATAAAGCCGCAGACAACTGAAACTAAACTTTCCATTTCACTTACAAGCGACTTCAAAAATCCTCTGCAGAAACACAATATTTTAAGGAAATTTTCCATTACTATATCAGACTATTGTCTAATTAAACTGAGACTAATTAAATTAGTAAATTAACGAATTTCGTGAGCATAAAGACTGATACGACGAAAGACCTCACAAAATAAAATTAGTCAACAGTACTGAACCTTGAGAACAGGTACACAGATATAAATGTGAAACACCTAAGAGATTTTCTCTCTCCCTCACCTGACTCGTACTTGTTTTCTTGATTCTGTAGATGAAGTGATGTCTACTGCTAGACGGAATTCAGTCCGTTATCTACTATTTATCCCCCTTGTCAAACCCACCTGCTCAACATTTGTGACTTGATTGTACAGGTGCAGGCTGCTGATGTGCATACGGGAGACAACAGCATGCAAAGAGCAGTATGCCTACCAAGCAGCTTCTAGAGGCTCATTGTTGTGAGTTCCAGACTGTGTGATGTGCTCACCAAGGGGAGAGCAACCGGTGACATGAACATTTTAAACAGTTATCGTTCCTTGAGGTTTTCGTGTGCAGTCGAGGGTGTGTAAGCAGGATGTATGATTGTTTTAATATCATTGTCTTATTTTTCACGAGACTTTATGAAGTGTAAAGAACTTGAAGACAGCAGCTGTAGTGAAGTGTTGAGGTCAACACACCGCTGGGCGAAGGAAAGAATGTTACTGTCGCCATGGACATTATTCAGATTCCACTGAAACACACTCACCCACATGTGGTGGTGAATACATAAAAGAGTTACAAGAGAGATATTATGTGTGTGTCTGTACGACATCGGCAATGTAGTGAGCTAGTTAGCTCGTGCTTGTATCTGTGTGAGTGTGAGGATTCTTGCTGTAATACCGACAGTTACTTTTTCATGTCTTCTCTCCTGTCACCTGCTTATTAGTCTGAATATTGTGCAATTAAAAAAAAACCCACGAGAATTACTGGAGGACAGACAAACGGTCATTAAATCTGTTTGTGTGTCGTTCTAGAAGTCTACTAATGCTCCTTATTTCAGAATACAAGCCTGTGTCAGTAAAGACACCACACATAGATATCTCGATGTATATCGTTTAGAGAATCTGGATGTAAATAAAACATTCCATGCTCTGAAGCCTCTCAACTTATATCTTAAATAATTAAAAAAAAAGTATATAAGTAAAAGTAAAGTAATAAAATATAACTTTATTATTACAATTCAACAAAAGTTCAATCAATGTAATAACTTAACTGTGAGTTTCTTCTTCTGTCTTCTTGACAGGTTACTCTTGTCGCTAGTGCTATATAGTGATAGCGATGTTTTTTGATGTTTTATAGCTCAGCTATGATTTTGAAATTCTACTTAACCGGTATGTTTATAAAGATTTCAGCAAACAACAAATACTTATTTATCGAAAAATGTATATGAATGTTTCTTTGTTCTTATTAACCATCAATTTTAATGAAATTCTTAGTACTGGACTTTTCTTTAGCAATATTTCTCTTGCTCGCTGACATACTTTTTTCACAAGAAAAATGCGTTGTGAATTAAAATTTAATGATATTTTCAGGATTGTTCTGTAGCTACTTTATCAGCTTAAGTCAACATCTTTGTTCAGCTTCATCAACACCCGGGGCAACCTCGCTTGTCTCCCTTTCCTCGCTTCCCTGTGTAGCGTGCTGTTCCCTCCATCTCTAGCTCCTCGGTCTCCCAGGATTCCTTCATTGAATTATTCAAGACAAGCTTTCCTGTCATTATTGTATTGTTGACTTCTGATCTGCTAGTTCGTTTGAGCCAAGCGTATCCATGGTAACGTAGTAACAAAATGGCGGAGCACGTAGTCTTCACACTACGTCTTCAACTTGACAAGTCACGTGGGGCTGCCTGCCGCCTGGCTTTAATTAAAGCCGCCACGTGGCTCACTACATTCGTTCTCTCTGGTCTTTCGCTATTTTGTTCTCTCTCTCTCTCAGTCGCAAGTTCTTCTGCACAACATTAATTTCTTTGAAGCCAAGAGAAAAATCTTGTAAGACAAAAACACCAAACACACACAAACACAAACACACACACACTTTCTCCTGAATTTTCACTTGGATAGTAAAACCGTGTGGCTGTGATCAGATCTCTCTCACTCCTTCCTGGCACTAAGATAAGAAGTGATAAGTGTTAAAGGTCTCGTGTAGCCCGTAATCATTTAAAACAGTGAACTGAGCTCAGTACAAAGGATTGACACTAATATGAGACATATTATTAAAGACCAACAGTAGCCCATCACTTTAGAAAAACGCAGCGGACTGAGCTCTGTACAAACAATATGTAGCCAGGATGTATAAAAGCTTACAGTTCTCGTGATAAAGTATCCGGCTGTACCAACCATCCAAAGGTGAGTGTTCACATGTAGATGAACGATTTGCGGCGATCGTTCAGCGATTGGCTGCGAGTGAACACGTGGGGGAGTTTGCATGGGATTGTACTGATGATTACATCAGTGAGGTCCAACAGTAGGATGTGGCCAAAGCCATCCCTCGTGCAACATTTCCTATGCGTGCAGTGAAGGTTTGTTACATATCCCACTTTATGTGTAGCAGCGCATTTTATGGGCATCAAAAGTAGCGAGAGATGACTGTCAGATAATTTCAGAGGTTTAAATATGTCCAAGGCAAAAAAATGCGCTAATGACACCATTAATCCATCACAAAATGATGGTTATTAAATCCTGCTTTAAAATTTATAGTGGTGTTTAAGCCAGAAGTATTTACGATGAGAACAACATCATTTTGTTTAAGAAAGGTTAACGAGAAGTTAAGACATGATTTACAGGACAACCAAGAGGTAAAAGTATACTACGCAGTATACTATGATTATGAGCTTGAGAAAGCATTCTGTTACAGAGAACTAAAATAAACTCACAAAGAGAAACTGTGGTATCAAGATTTAACTACTGGGAATTCTTAATGTCATCTACTATTAGGAGCATGTTTATGTTCTGACTACACACGGCGCCTGTCAGGAAGGCCGAGGCCAAGGTGTACAGAGAAGGAACTGGATGGCGCACACAACATGTTCTTTAAATTGCTTGTATTTTAATATCTGGTAAATATACACAACTGTTAAATATTTCACTACAGGTATACTTTATTAACGCACAGTTTGTATTTTTACTGTTATATGTGTGCCTGTCATGTGCGCGTGCTAATGTGTGTTGTGTGTATATGCACATTTGCATTAATCTTTGTATACGATTGCTTATATATCTATATTTGTGTTTGTGGATGTGCTTTTCTAATTCTACGTGTTTGTTCTTGTGAATATTTGTGTGGCTGTACTTTATACCAAGCACTGTAAACATGCCTTAAACACCTGATACTTCAAAATAAGACCACGTGCTACATAGCATCAACTTACTGACAAAATAAACAAATGGTAGTCCAGTGACATGAAGTGAATCAGATAGATAGTTCAGTGACATGAATCAGATACTGAATCCATCATAACTATCATAACTATCACATTAAAACATATATTTTATGTTTGTCAAAAGCACAATAAAATTACTGTATAAACATTTACTAAATGAAAGGTGGTATATTTATTTATGAAAACATTTAAATATCTGTATTGAAGCATTATTTCTGAGTAGTATCTATAGTTTATACTATGTTACCTTACAATAAGTAATAGTAATTACCAGATTAGTAAAATAATAAATATGACATTTTACAGCTCATAGCTGCTTTACTTTGTTTACACTGGCCATTCATGAAAAGCTTCAAGTATGCTCTGCGCGAAGTTTGAACACTGAAGCTACAGATCGCAACCTCAGACCCCTGGGTGCTTATTCAAGGAGTACGATCCCGTGTGTGTGTGTGAGAGAGAGAGCAGTCACAATTTGCATAAAGGTGTGCCGAGAGAAGAGTGAGTCTCTAACACTTCATCCCAACGACCTCAACAGGTGAGGATAACTACGTTGTTTGTTAGATTGTAAAGAAGTGAATGTTGGCTGTCAAGGGCACTTGAGACATTCGGCAAGGTGAGATTTGCATGCAGATGTTTTATATAACCTTGCGACCTACCACGACCCTCTCCTCAGAGGTCTCAGCCACTCAGCTTCAAGGTAGTGCCCCATACAAAAATATTATTTGTATGCTGGCCTTATAAAGATTAGCTTGAGACGACATGAGGGTTAGTCGCCTCTAAGTCGTCGTGTTGTCAAGGCGATGTTCAACTTCTGTGTTTTACTGACCTTTATTATTGAACTTTCTTTGTCAGGTATGGTACCTAACCACTGTATATGTACTTTTCATGATACTGTGTGGAGCTGGTGTATGATTATATTTCTCTGTAAAATCAAACTAAGCCCGCGTTTCTTCTTCTAAATACACTCAATGTAGTCCGTTTTCTTTACTTTGTTTTCTTTCTTTCTGTGTGTGTTCTCGCTCTCGCGCATGAGCTTGTTTTTTTCTGTTCCTGTATTCTCACTGTCTCTTCCTCCAAACCACTTATACCACATTCAGAAACTAAGGATAGTCCTACTCAAACGAGCTTCCGCACAAAAAGAGAGTGTGATTCGAGCTATGATTGCTCGGATTTTATCTTTGTATTTGTTCGTTGTGTCGCTTGTCAGAATTTCCAGTTTATTTCTACACACGCGGGCTTAGTTGCAAAGATCTGCTACAATGTCCCGAATGATGAAAACCCCTAAATATTATGTGGCATTGTATACATTTCTTCATATAAACTTCACGTTTTACTCTTACAAGAACAGGAAACAATGCATATTTACTACATTCTGTATTTCAGACAGCGCCACCTGTGATGTGCAGGATGCGAGCGACAATAAGTTCATGGCGGTCGTCACGTGCACCTTTCCCGTCAACATTTCTTACTTCACAGTCAGCTTCTACTCCACAACATTTGGTAGGAATGAACTGTCATGTCCGCTGTGTATTGTTGTTATAAATACATATATATAAATATCATCTTGTTTTGTCAATGCTGTCTTGTGATTGGTCTGCTGTTACACTTAATAACAATATTTATGTCTATGGCATGTCTAGTCCATGTCCATATGGACAAGCTGGATGTATGAATGGATAGACAGACGGTGCAAAATTTTAATTTATTGGCTTTACGTGTGTTAGAATGCTCGCTAAAGTAAACAAACAAAACTCAACCAAGAGTATGAATGTTTGCAGGAGGTTCCCCTGGTGTAATAATTTCATGCGACAGGTGCTCTGTGGAGCCTAGGTTCCAAAAACTCATCACACTGAAGTTTCCTGACACCACCAAAGAAGGCGACACCTGGAAGTTTGAGGTGCAGCGGTCAAAAGAGACTGCGGGAATTTACACCTGTCTGGGTCTGCGAGGAGCTGCCTCATTCCACTCCACGCCATGCAACATCACGGACACACCTGAGGAGTATTTCCTTTCATCATCGACTACTACAGATGCTCCAGCAGGCAGGTTAATATTTGCCGAATTAGATTTTTATAAATCTCGAAAAAAATGAATATTTTGGAAGTCCCAGTTTTTGTTATGATGATGATGACGACGATGAAGATGATGATAATGATGATTTTCTTTTATTCCCTATTTTTACAGACTCTACCCCTCGCAGAACAAGGGTATTGACTCGCTGTATGCTCTATTTGTGATCCCCATAGTATGCGGACTTATTGTCATTATCCTGTACAGGTGAGTTTTTGTGCTTTTTGTTGTTTTCTTTTAGTTGGTAGGAGTCAGGAGTAGCCACCCCAACAAAACCGATTCTGAGAAGACAAGAGTGTGAGAGTCGTTCACTGTCACTATTCTCCCCATCTTCCTCCACCGCTGTATATGTATACATGAATATATTTAATAAGATCAGTTGATGATGTTGTTTACAAATATCATGTATAATGTAGTCTTTGAAATAACAGATACATAAATCTAGGGTTAAATGTTTTGATTATGTTAGGTGTTGGCTATCTTAATAAATATTTGATATGATAAAGGGAAACCACCTACATTAAGCATGTGGGATGTAACAATGTTGAAATATGAAGGAGAATGTTGTCGTTCAGTGCATCTCTAGCAATCAATTTCTGTGTTTCATCTAAATGCATTTGAGAATTAAAGAATAAAATTTAAATAAAATGCATTTAATAATCACTGAAAGTATAATTATATCTTTCGATTGGCTTATGTGCCTATTTCTTTCTCCTTTGTTTGCTCTCTCTTTTTCTCTTCTTCTCTGACGTTTTATCAATCAAGTGGTTATCTCCCTTTTTGTCTTTTTTACTCCTTCTCCCACGCATATATATATATTGTACACCCATGTGCACGCATATCTGTGTGTAATACGACTGTCCAACTATTCCTTTAGATGTTCTAAATACACCCACATCCCTGCATCCACAGGCACTGTATCTTACAATCTCATATCCGACATTTCAGGAAACCTTGTGTAAGAAAGGCGGTGATGAAGAGGATGACTTGTACCCGAGGCAGAAACTCTTCTGAAGACCAGTCCACACAGATGGATAGGCTACACAAGTCAGGGAAAGTCCGTGAAGTTCTAGACCAGGATTCTTAATGTACACCATGTATGCCAAGTGAAAAGTGAGGCATCAGAAATAGAAAATGTGTAACAGAAGCAAAGAGCTGCCAGAGTGCAACAAATGAGGGCAATAGTTCATTGTCAAGTATCTGTTCTTAACATCTCACCGAACATGTATATTCTGCAGTAGTCATACAAATTTTTAACAAGTTTACACACAAGACAAGTAGGTCTGCTCTCTCGAAATTAAAATTTTTAAAACCTCATAAGTAATTTTAGGTTTGTCTATACTTTTCATTTTTCTACACAGATCGTTTGTGATCACGTCCGACAATATCCCACTGATGTTTTCAAGGAAAGAATGGTTATCAACACTACTATTTTATCATGAATATGGTAGTATTTTTCAGAATTAGGTAAAATATAGATATTACAGGAGAGGAGATCTGAATTCACGACTTACAGAGACCTACGATGGTCACTCGCTTTACCGCTGCGCTATCGAAAGCCTCTGATTTCGGACATCTTGGCCGTGTTTTTTTCTGTTTGTTTAAGATGTTTATACAAAGTTGTATTTTTTTACAAAAATAAAAAGTTCTTGTTATTTTCATTTTCGTTACCCTATCAAAGTCCAGAATCTGCGCGATTGTTGCTCACTTAATACTCGCAATGTCACCTGCAACCTGTTCACATGTCACATCAGTCCCATGTGTCGCGAATAAGTCTGTCACAAACATTTTCCGGCTTTTTGTGCCCTCCAGCTCATCTTCCTGATTATTTTTTAGATTAAATTTGGTCGCTTATTGTTAAAGAAATGCAGCGTTTCACGTGGAATATTTGAGAAAAGACGCATATCAGGCTGAGACAAGTGGAGTGTTCAAGTTTATTTGTCTGCTTCTGAACTCTTTTGTTGTTGTTTTTTTTTTTTATCTTTGTGAGGGTTGATTCAAGATGTTTAAAAGCCTCAGCTTTGTCTGATTGTCTTTGTTCTGTGTGCTAGTTATTCTAGTGTTTCCCCCTCATACTCACATGAATAGCTCTTCTGATAACACAACGATACACTGCAGTGACTGATAACCTTTCTGGTAAAAACACCATTATAAAGGTTGACATGTATTTGCAAAATAGTAAAATGACTTACGATTCAGACTGAAAATGTCTGAAGAACATCGTATTTTTTCCTTTGTCGAAGAAAATTGTATTGCTCCCAATATTTAATACCTCTTCTTGTGTCTAAATGCGACGAAAACTGCGTAAAACGGATGTAAAGGGGACTAACCCTACCCCTTACAACTATTGTACAGGAAAACATTTTTTTTGAGATCGTGAATGTTTCAGAAAGGCAGCTTTACTAATTGCATAATAAATTGGGCAGCTATTTTAAACAAACAGCTTTGATAGTTTTATCAGACTTATGATGCGTTTGCTCTCAATGTACAATTATATACATACAAATTTTAAAATCCTTTTTGTCAATTTTCAATCAGCTAGTAAAAAAGTGATTTTCTTTTTTCTCCCTTGCTCTGTTTTGTTCAGTTTTTATTGCATTTTTGACAATGTTTTTGTGTTTATTATACAATACATACAAAACATAAAACACTACCACATAAAACAATTTACATAAAACAATTTAAACTCAGGTAAAAACATGTCCCTGGCATTGTACACAAAATCTTTCATCAACCTCTCATCATACCCTACACTAAGCAGACACTAGCAGCTAACCATAAAAGCGATTTTCGATCATATAAAAATATGTTCCTTGCATTGGATAAAAAGGAAAGGGATGCGTGGAAATAAGGATGAAATAACAACAAAAACCAAGAGATGTTAAAGGAAACAACAAAGATGTTGCGGAATGCTGACGACACGTGACATTTCCAAATGTCCGATGTCATTGTGGAAACAGCGAGAAAAGGCAGCAACAGTCTACGTGTATCTCCATCAAGAAGAAAGCCTTAAAAAGAAAGTCAAAGAAAGAAAACGTGTGTGTTTGTGTGTGTTTGTGTGTGTCTACACACCATTCCTGAGCAGACGCAGACACAAAATACAAACATAGATGAAGAGTTTATATATATATCATGGATTGTCGCATCGTTGGCGGCGTGATAAAGCAGACAACGAGGTTTCCGACCCTGATTTTCAATACATGGACTTTGTTAATAAAATGTAAACACACTTCAAATGTGTGTTTGTCTAAAATAAATCGAGGAATTATTTTATTTGATAAATGGTTAATTTCCAGCATTGCATTTTTATTTTATAGTTACAACTGATTTCTGATAATGATTTTTTACCATTTAAAGTATAATAATATAACATTATAAACATATATATCAATGTCAAATCTTATCTAGGCCTCTTTTAGCTGTATACGCAGTAACTATTTACTTACTGGCAATAGTGTTTGCCTTTAAGCTCCTCTGACCTTTGTCACCCTCTATTCTATTTTTAGCTGTTCCAGCATCACATCAATGGCGCCATGACACTGTCAGTTGTTGTTAGCATTGTGTTGGATAAGGATACAACTGATGATGTGTTGGTGACTGTGTCACGATGCTATTTGTAGACTGGAACAGGTGTAGACAGCCTCTGTGTTGTATACCTGGGGCTTGACCTATGTTTTAGCTTTTTACCAGCAGACGTAGTTGGTTTTAACAGCTCGGGGCTTGATGTTGTTGACACGACTGTAGGAAGATCTTTTTGTTTTACTGAAAGTCCAAGACTTGTCCGTACTGTATCAATGACTATATGACAATCTATTGTGAAATTTAATTTTATTTTTTTAGCAAATCCTTGAGTACAGAGTAAAGACGAAGTTTGTACGGCACGTGTGAAGGAAGCAGAGATAAGACCTGTATGTACACTTCTCTGAGCAAATGGTGTTTGTAGCCAGGCTCCTTAGGAAATGACAGTGAGTACAAACTCCATCTGAGTGTCAAAGATAACATTCAGCTACAGCACGCTGTGTCCTCATCTCTTTCCTTTTCTCGATAAATTGCATCTTTCCTCTTTCCTCATGCAGACGACGCTATTTTTAGAAATACTTTCCTTTTGTCACTTCCTGTTTCTCGACAAATCCAGGTGTGATTAAGAGAAGAAAACATTAATACAATACTTTTGATGGCTTTTCGTCGAAAATACCACCGAACGATGTTTTTGTGATACTTTATGTGCTCGGGTTGGCCTTTAAGGTGCAGAGATAAAGGAAAGTGTGAGGTTTAGCAGTTAAAGTATTATGTTTGAGGCCCTTTCAAGCTGGCATTAGAAACCGATTAAGGTCCTAAATATGAGAATAATACTATTCAAACACACTGAGCACAACATTGATGTCAGCGCCTCTAACGTGTGACATCCGTCAAGCAGTAGTGTCACTGAATACCTGTACACACCTGGCGTTGTAGACAAGAGAGACTCAAGAACTATTCTTTGTTTGGTGAGCTAGTTCGTCTTAAATGTCTTTAGCTAAAAACAGCGTCCTGTCCTAACAAGTTTTTCTCTTTTTCTCTTCATCTTTCTGCAAATCCTTGCATGTTTTCTACACACATGATTGTCACCAGGGATGTCCTCTCTTTATTCACGTTCCTAGCAGTAGGTGTAAAAGTAATAATGTTCCTGACGCTAAAAGGTTAGAGAATTTAAACAGCCTTTTTTAAATCCTTATCTATCTGTGTATGTGTGTGCACGGGGGCAGGCGAGTAACAATCTGGGGTCAGTTCGACTCAAAGGTCAAAATTTAAATCGCGCGGCAATTTATTCAGAGGATCAACGTGTTTCTGCCCGTGTACACGTGTCTGTAGACGCGGCTCTTGTGGTTCACAAAGACAAAGTTTACTGTGGCCACCAGAACTGGAAATACAATGTTCTTGTAACAAACTTCATCTTTAAAGGACTTCGCTGCCTGATGTCTCGGCCTCGCAAAGTGTTCTCCACCCCCTGCATGTAGTAAGTACGACTTAAGACCAATTTTCCCGATGTCCTTAAATTTTATGTCACTGTCTGTCTCTATTTCTCTCACTTTTTCTCTTTCTGTCTCTGTCTGTCTATTCCTCAACCATCCTTCCCACCCTCTTTCTCTCTGTTCATCCTACTTCATCTCGTTACGTCTCTCACATTGTCAGTGGCGTAGGAACCAGGGGGGCAGCGGGGGCAGCCCCCCCCAAGAAAAATACAGGGGGGGCAGGAATATCCTTTTGCCCCCCCAATATTTGAGACGTAATTCCTCACAAAGAGCAAAGAACAGAAGAAAGGTAGGGGAACGTAGAGAGGAGACGGTCATCACCGTGCGAGTGCGAACGCCGTTCACTGTCAGCAGGGAGTTTGCCCCCCCAAACGCCGAACATCTTCCTACGCCACTGCATTACTGATCATTACCCATAATTTGTCACCAAGAGGCTAGCCGGGTGGGAGTACGGAAAAGAAGGTAATAAAAAAAAAAAAAAAAAAAAAAAGGTGTGTTGGGGACGGGATCTGATCTCACGGCTACCGACAACTTATAACTTCAAAGAAAGTCGTTTCCTTGTTGTCCTAACGATGGCGCCGTCAAATATACTCGGTTTAGAAAAAAATCCCGAGACTAAGCTAAACATTTGTGTTTGTCTCACCTACTGGTTGCTAAAGAAAGGAAAGGGTGCTGTACTTTGAAACATTGTCTGACGGGAAAACAGTTCCAGTCTCGACCCTGGCAGTTCCCCTTCTTCTCAGATTTTATCTCATCGAATGTCTCGCTTCAACAAAGGCTTCATGACCAATTTCCGGTAAGTGGATTATGAAACTGCTATCTTAGGAAATAACGATGATGATACATTGAGTGGGCTAACTGTGAGTGGTTTACTGGCTCTAGGCTCCTAGAAGAGCTTTTTCTTGTCACTGGGCCAAGCGAACGTGGAACTGAGAGCTGCTATGAAGTAGTAACCACAAGGCTTTATATCAGTCTGGCACCGCATCCCTGGACATTACTCAGCAGCACAACATGGCCTCCTCAGGCAGACGGAGTGTACGACGGAATCGCAGCCCCGGATGTAATCAGTTTTGTTCCAAACGATTACTCAAAAAATCTGCACGACGGAAGCAATTAAATTTACCACGCTTACAGTAATCTTGTTATGTTTCCACTTCAACGCTTGTGGACGGTGGAGGCGCTGTTCTACAGTCAAGAGTGAAAAATGTGTTTCTTGCCGAGCAACAACCGTTTGGTAATATTGCCGAGGACAAGAAAGCTGCCAGCCTGGCGGTTACGAACCTTGGTCTTCTTGCTCTTCTTTTGATTCCTTGTGTGACAAATGTCATCAGTCAGTTAAATGTAGACTGAACATCCAGCTAGGCGTGGTAGAGTGGTCGTGTCCTCCACACAATTAAAGAATCACTGAGAGAAAACCTCTGAAGATGTATAATTAACTTGATCCTAACAGAGAAATTTGCATGTTGGCCATTGTCATGAGAAACTCATCCATTAACTTGCCTTTCGAGCACGATTTATTATATGATCGTCACTACAAGAATGCTTTATGATCTCAAACCAAAGAGTGGGTACGTTTGCACCCTGTGAGGGGCTCCCATACCCAATCGAGAATCGTGCGCGACCTACTGACCGGAAATGATTTGTGTTTCGATGATCGTACATGTAAAGCTGCTTTTGGCCATTTCCCGTGTACCAAAGTTATTTTTCCTTGCAGGCTTCGCCATTACACTCATTTCAAACATGACAGTTTTTTTACATAATGCGACATGGCACATTCCTTCCACACCAATGTCTCTGGCTGCTTCTCCATTGACGGACAAAGCTTATTAGTGAAATAATCAACTTGTTACTGCCAAACAAGTGGCAGTCCACAGACATTATCACACAAGATGATGTTGACATGACATTTAAAGGTTTGATGCAGACTGAATATCAGCTGGACCGTTTTCATTCATCCTTAATTTAGTATTTCACCACTCCATGAACACTGATCACTCTCGTGCCTTTATGTCAAAAGTTTAGACATTGTTTTCTTTTTTTCCTTTTTTTTTGTTTGTTGTTGTTGTCTGTTTGGCCAAGAGTGTTGATGCACAAAAAATTATTTTTAACTACAAAAGTTCCAATTTTAAATAATTATTATGTTAAAATTAAAATAATACAAGATATGTAAGTTGCAAAGTCTTTCAGTGGATTAGTAGCAACAACCTCTACCGACAGGACGCCAGATATGACTCCACTTCATGATTTGAGAAATCTGTTTGACCAGACGTTTAAACAAAGAAAGTAATAATAAATGAGATTGAGGTATGTCACAGAACTGCTGCGCTATATTTTTTAATTTTTTTTTTTTTGAGCTAGGAAGGAGACAGGGAAAAAGTAACTGGAAGGGGGAGGTTGAAAGACAGCAATTACTGTCTGAGTGCGCGCCACACAGGGATGGCCGGCCGGGCTTTGTTTTTTTGTTGCTTTTTTTTTAATCAACTGGTGTTGATAGATTGTTTTGTTCGAGTAACAAAGGAAAGAGTGTTTGAGTGTTTGGGATGTTGTTGTGTGAGTTTTTCCTTGACGGGGGCGGGGAGAAGTAACAGTCTCCTCGGTGTCATCAGTGTGTCCGGACGTTTTGTTTGCAACAAGTCTTGAACCGACTTGGTGTTGTAGTCCTGACCGGACTGTGCACATCCTGACCAGATTTGTGTTATTTAACAAGTCCTGAACAGAATTGGAAGTTAGCCTTGACCGGACTGGGCACATCCTGACCAGATTTGTGTTATTTAACAAGTCCTGAACAGAATTGGAAGTTAGTCCTGACTGGACTGGGCACATCCTGACCAGATTTGTATCTGTTGAGGTGAGTGTGTATCTTTGTTGATTGTTCGGTGAGCGTGTGTTTAATGTTTGAAGAATGTTAGTTAAGTTTTGAACTTGCCATTTAGCTAAAGACTTTTTTCTCCAGGTTTTTGTGGGTTTTTTTTCTCACTTTTGTTGTTTGATCTTCGCTTATTCATCGTATCCGCCTCGGGCTCACCAACCAGAGCTGAATTAGAAATAACTTCAGGAAGAGCATCGGTGTCAGTGAAAACTTTGTGTTACTTTCAAGTGGACATATTTGTGTTACCTAGAAGTGGAAACTTTGTGTTACTTATAAGTGGACATATTTGTGTTACCTAGAAGTGGAAACTTTGTGTTATATTCAAGTGTAGACTTGGTGTCATTTTCAACTGGAGATTTTTTTTTAGGGGGGAGGGGGAATTGAATGGTCGGAAGGAACATAAGATGTGTTGTGACAGTGGAAGTGTTCGGACTGTGGGTTCGGAAATTTGGAATTTGTTTTTTTGTGCATGGACCAGCTGTGGAATGTGGCAAACATATCTCACATAAAATATAATAGAGAAGTCCGACATATTTTTGCCAAACACATCAACTTATCTATTGTAATTTAACAGCATTGATGCTAGAAAGCTCTGACAAAATCAACTTTTTAAAAATATGTAACAATTTAACATCTACATGTCAGTCCAAATTTTAAAATGACAGCATGACGAGGACGATGTAGTTTAGCTTATAGTTTACTTATTTTATGAAAAAATAATGTATATTTAAAACAAACTTTACCACAGACAGTCACAATAATGTCTGGGTTTACTGTCGTGTACCTTGCTGTATGTAGGTGTTAAATAATTTACTGTATCATTTGACACTTTGACACTAATGACCCAGCGTGTCTCTTCACACCATTGAAAAATCTGTTTCAATACAATTTGCTATAATTTATATCTGATATCTGATATCTGGCATCGACATTCTCTCAAGATACCGTTTTTATTTTTGCGTTTATTCTGAACTATACGTTTGTCTTTTCTTGGAGTGTTTCTCAAATGTAAGTTTTATTCACTCCTTAAAGATTATCCTTTTCTCTTTATCTCTTTCTCTCTCGCACAGCGCGCACACAGATGTGGGTCCCGCTCTACAGTCTGACAGAAGCGGGGGGCGAGGGCAAACTGCTCGCTGGTTTCCTCCGACAATGGAAGAATAAGCTGCGGTAACCTAGTCAATGATTGCCAACTGGTGTGTGAAGGCGCATCACTTTCATGCCACTTCCGGCGTGTCATTTTCCCGCGCACCACTTCTCTTTTGCCAGGGGAGGCTATTGAGGATGTTTGAGGCTGGGTGGGTGCACGGGAGTGGTACATCGGGGGACTCGGACCCGAGGTCGGCGGCGTTCGACGAGCTGCTGCAACTTTTGACGCCGCACAACAGCCCGACGTCAGGTCTGGTGCACGGGCGCCCCCTCGCGGCACGAGGCTGACCGCCTCATTAGGCGCACCGTGTCGCCACGCGTCGCACGTGCACTGGGCGCGGTCCTCGCGCGGCACACTTGTTTGACTTGCGGTCCGCCCGCGGCCCACTGGGCCAAAGGTGCAAGGCTCGGCAGCTAATCGCCGGCCTCCCCGACCTAATTGGTAACCGGACCCCTACCCCCTTCCGCTGATTGCTGCGCGCGCGTCTGATAGGTCACGTGGTTGTCGACCTGTAAATCACCCATTTCTTCACGTTCTCAACTGGCGCTCCGATTTGAACGCCGCATATTTTACGACCGGGTAGGTCGCCAGGCCCGTCACCACGGTCACGTGACTACCCTCGGGCAATCAAAAATTTAGCATTCTAATGTGATGCAAGCAAGACTGCATCGATATTAGCCAACTCTAAAATGTCTGGATCATCACTTCATCTGAGTTAGTGTCACTGACATTGTTCATTAACGTATTTTTATTTTTTTATCCAGTTTTTTCTGTCATTTTAAATGGAATTTTTATGTTAGGATAATGTAAAAGTAAATGTATTAGTCACCCCTTAGAATAAGTGTAGACTTCGTGTTCTGGAAGTTACTGCATATGGTCACTGGTTTGTGGCCTGTGGATAGGATTCTGCTTCCCACCCCACCCCCACTCTCCATCCTGCTCATTCTTTTCAGTAAAAATAAAAGTGGCTACCTGATTTATAAGGAGCTATTAAAGCTTACAGATGTAAATGTGGCGGGAAAGCTTTTGATTCCGCTTTCCACGGGACGTACTCTAGACATGATGAGCCACTTCGGCCAGTAGGCTACAGTTTGGAGTCCATGCCAGTAAACTACTTCGCTCATTTATTCATGTTTATCTGTTCACCCTGGCCGTGCCTAGCATTATGCTAGCACATAGCTAGCTTGTTTGTTTGTCTGTTCATCCTGGCCGTGCCTAGCATTATGCTAGCACATAGCTAGCTTGTTTGTTTATCTGTTCACCCTGGCCGTGCCTAGCATTATGCTAGCACATAGCTAGCTTGTTTGTTTATCTGTTCACCCTGGCCGTTCACGCTAGCATTATGCTAACACATAGCTAGCTTGGTTACGAGTGCTTGCGTTGCTCAGTACAAACTCAAGCCAAAGGCATGATAAAACTAGCTAGCTGCTTGACTAGCCACTGTGTTTCCACATGTAATGTTCCATCAGGTAGTGGTTGTAGCATAAAGCCAGCCATCTGTTCATGTGTTTGATGTGCATCCAGATGGCCGCCTACAAGTGACCTCAGGTCGGTTATTTTGATGAGACTGATATTTTTCAAACTCTGATGTGATCTCAACTTGTTTCGAAAATCCTAACAAGTGATCACTTTTCATGATGGTGAGAGTAGAAAAACAGTCTTCATATGAATGCTGACCGCAGTCCATCCCTTTCCACATTCTAGAATTTTATGCGGTTACAAATCGAAAGGTGAATAATGATTTAGTTATTTATTTATTGGGCGTCATCACGGATTTCTTTTAATGTGATCTTTGCTCTTTTCTTACACACACATGCGGCACCCCTCCATTGAGACTTGAAAGAGAGAGAGAACGCTTCACTCGCTAGAACACACACACCCTCTCTCTCTCTCATCCACGCACGCACGCACCCACACACACACACAGTGGCCTGTCTCTCCGGGGGCAAGCGAGGCCAGTCAGTTTGGAGGTCTCGGTAAACTCAGACCCCTCTTTGTCTCCGCATCTCTGAAAAGTTTGTCACTGTCCTGGCCTGGTCTGCTGGGACAGCCAGTCCCACGTCGACCATACATTATCTTCATCATCCAGCGGTCCTCTTCGACCCGCCGCCCTGCAGCCGCGGTAGCATCGTGGGTGATCGCGTTGTTTGTGAGGAGAGAAAGTGTTTATACCTTTAAATTAAAAACGTTCGAAATAACAGAAATTTTCTCATGATATGTCCAGCAATTCAATTGTACTTGCGAGGACGAGGGGATGATGTCTAAATGTATTTGTTGTTGTTGCTGCTGCTGCTTTTGTTTGGTTTTTGGCGATAGCACAATGCGTCATACAGTCAATGTCCTCCTTTATACAACCATTCCTCAGACAACCCTTCTCTCTCACTTCTTTAAGCTAACGCCACAGTTATCAAAAACTCTTCCTTGACGACAGAAGCAAGAGAAGAAAAAGAGAAAGAAGAGCACACTCACACCACACACGCACACATGCAGAGACACACGCCCAGAACTGTAACAACCTGAGAGTTCACAAATCACATTCACAGCAAAGGCATACTTCACATGACAAAACAGATCCTGTGTCCAGCGGTCTGTGAAAGGTGATCAAAACTACACATTTCCTCCATCACACACATACACATCTTCCAGCCTGTCTTTGTAGTTAAGACGGCGGAGGACATTAATGCCGAATTGATGCAACCTGTCTCTCCCAGAGCGCATTTCAACTGTTTGCCCGCCACTGATCTCCACCAAGAGCGATTTTCTCGCCGAGAAATGTCTTTGTGATTGCGCCAGCTCCGTGGGTATATGTCTCCTTTACAAACACTGCAGTCTATGCAAAAACTTATTAAATACATTTTTTACTAAAAACAAGGATATCGGCCGGCAGCTCTTCCTTGCGATGTAAGTGTAGAAGCAGGACTGAAGTATCGTTGGAAGTCAGAGAAACATTGCAGTGTACTGCTGACGTCAAGCAATGTCTGTAAGACACAATAACAAACACGTTCATGCTTTTGTACAAAGCCAGGATGTGTTTTCACGAGCAAAACCGTCGATGTCGCAGTTGAAGATGTGAAATATTTTCACGGGTGAGTCCCGTGCTGTGTCCTGGTGACCGTTAGCACGGACACCTCGTGTCGCGTAGTCACTGGGTCAGTGAAACTTATTCTCTCCCTTGTCTTGCTTGTGTTCTTGCCGTCCACACAAAGTCTCGACATTATGGATAGCAATTGTCATGAACTGTGGAGGACCGGCCATCTGTCACTTATTTCTTGTTGGTGTTCTTATAGGTACTGTTGTCCGTTTTCGATGTCCTCCATTGACTGGGCAGGCAACTCTGACCACGCGTACAATGATGTTTGGAGGGGAGAGGATCGGGTAGATTGTTGCCGTCTGTCACTCCGATCTTGTTCACTCGATTGAGTATGACGTGTGAGTTCCTGGCAGTTGGAGGTACCTAGGGGGACAGTAGCAGGGTGTTCGTGGTCCGTCGTGCACTAGTCATCTTCGTTAACAGCAGCCTCGTTGTCGATGACGTCACCGGTTCTGGGGCGCGTGCGTCTCGGTTCAGCGGATATGTTAATTGTTGTAAACGGCGAAGTTGACTTCTTCACGAACTTTAGACACGTTAGTTGCTAACGGCTGAATAGCCTGGTGGCTACCGACGAGGTCTGAAGACTGAAAGGTGTGTGTTCAAATCTGACAGTGACAAATAAAAAAGTGAGTGAGTGAGTGAAGTGAGTGATGAGTGAGTGAGTGAGGTGAGTGAGTGAGTGAGTGAGTGAGTGAAGTGAGTGATGAGAGTGAGTGAGTGAGTGAGTGAGTGAGTGAGTGAGTGAGTGAGTGAGTGAGTGAGTGAGTGAGTGAGGAGAGTGAGTGAGGACGATGAGTGAGTGAGTATTGAGTGAGTGAGTGAGTGAGTGAGTGAATGTGAGAACGTGAGTGAGTGAGTGAGTGAGTGAGTGTGAGTAGTGGTGAGTGAGTGATGACGTGAGTGAGTGAGTGAGTGAGTGAGTGAGTGAGTGAGAGTGAGTGAGTGAGTGAGTGATGAGTGAGGAAGTGAGTGAGTGGAGTGAGTGAGTGAGTGTTGAGTGAGCTGAGTGACTTGTGTGAGGCCTTGTGAGAGAGTGAGTGAGTGAGTGAGTGAGGAGTGAGTGAGTGGTGAGTGAGTGATGAGAGTGAGTGAGTGAGTGAGTGAGTGAGTGAGTGAGTGTGAGAGTGAGTGAGTGAGTGAGTGAGTGAGTGAGTGATGAGTGAGTGAGTGAGTGAGTGAGTGAGTGAGTGAGTGAGTGAGTGAGTGTGAGTGTGAAGTGAGGTGAGTGAGTGAGTGAGTGAGTGAGTGAGTGAGTGAGTGAGTGAGTGAGTGAGTGAGTGAGTGAGTGAGTGAGTGAGTGAGTGAGTGAGTGAGTGAGTGAGTGAGATGTGAGTGAGTGAGTGAATGTGATGCAGTGAGTGAGAGTGAGTGAGTGAGTGAGTGAGTGAGTGAGTGAGTGAGTGAGTGAGTGAGTGAGTGAGTGAGTGAGGTGAGTGAGTGAAGTGAGTGAAATAGTGAGTGAGTGAGTGAGTGAGTGAGTGAGTGAGTGAGTGAGTGAGTGAGTGAGTGAGTGAGCTGAGTGACGTGAGTGAGTGAGTGAGTGAGTGAGTGAGTGAGTGAGGAGTGAGTGAGTGAGTGAGTGAGTGAGTGAGTGATGTGTGAGTGAGTGAGTGGAGTGAGTGAGTGAGTGAGTGAGTGAGTGAGTGAGTGAGTGAGTGAGTGAGTGAGTGAGTGAGTGAGTGAGTGAGTGAGTGAGTGAGTGAGTGAGTGAGTGAGGAGTGAGTGATGAGTGAGTGAGTGAGTGAGTGAGTGAGTGAGTGAGTGAGTGAGTGAGTGAGTGAGTGAGTGAGTGAGTGAGTGAGTGTGAGTGAGTGAGTGATGTGAGTAGTGAGTGAGTGAGTGAGTGAGTGAGTGAAGTGAGTGAGAGTGAGTGAGTGAGTGAGTGAGTGAGGAGTTGAGTGAGTGAGTGAGTGAGGTGAGTGAGTGGTGTGAGTGAGTGAGTGAGTGAGTGAGTGAGTGAGTGAGTGAGTGAGTGAGTGAGTGAGTGAGTGAGTGAGTGAGTGAGTGAGTGAGTGAGTGAGTGAGTGAGTGAGTGAGTGAGTGAGTGAGTGAGTGAGTGAGTGAGTGAGTGAGTGAGTGAGTGAGTGAGTGAGTGAGTGAGTGAGTGAGTGAGTGAGTGAGTGAGTGAGTGAGTGAGTGAGTGAGTGAGTGAGTGAGTGAGTGAGTGAGTGAGTGAGTGAGTGATGAGTGAGTGAGTGAGTGAGTGAGTGAGTGAGTGAGTGAGTGAGTGAGTGAGTGAGTGAGTGAGTGAGTGAGTGAGTGAGTGAGTGAGTGAGTGAGTGAGTGAGTGAGTGAGTGAGTGAGTGAGTAGTGAGTGAGTGAGTGAGTGAGTGAGTGAGTGAGTGAGTGAGTGAGTGAGTGAGTGAGTGAGTGAGTGAGTGAGTGAGTGAGTGAGTGAGTGAGTGAGTGAGTGAGTGTGAGTGAGTGAGTGAGTGAGTGAGTGAGTGAGTGAGTGAGTGAGGAGTGAGTGAGTGAGTGAGTGAGTGAGTGAGTGAGTGAGCTGAGTGGTGAGTGAGTGAGTGAGTGAGTGAGTGAGTGAGTGAGTGATGAGTGAGTGATGTGAGTGAGTGAGTGAGTGAGTGAGTGAGTGAGTGAGTGAGTGAGTGATGAGTGAGTGAGTGAGTGAGTGAGTGAGTGAGTGAGTGAGTGAGTGAGTGAGTGAGTGAGGAGTGAGTGAGTGAGTGAGTGAGTGAGTGAGTGAGTGAGTGAGTGAAGTGAGTGAGTTGAGTGAGTGAGTGAGTGAGTGAGTGAGTGAGTGAGTGATGAGTGAGTGAGTGAGTGAGTGAGTGAGTGAGTGAGTGAGTGAGTGAGTGAGTGATGAGTGAGTGAGTGAGTGAGTGAGTGAGTGAGTGAGTGAGTGAGTGAGTGAGTGAGTGAGTGAGAGTGAGTGAGTGAGTGAGTGAGTGAGTGAGTGAGTGAGTGAGTGAGTGAGTGAGTGAGTGAGTGAGTGAGTGAGTGAGTGAGTGAGTGAGTGAGTGAGTGAGTGAGTGAGTGAGTGAGTGAGTGAGTGAGTGAGTGAGTGAGTGAGTGAGTGAGTGAGTGAGTGAGTGAGTGAGTGAGTGAGTGAGTGAGTGAGTGAGTGAGTGAGTGAGTGAGTGAGTGAGTGAGTGAGTGAGTGAGTGAGTGAGTGAGTGAGTGAGTGAGTGATGAGTGAGTGAGTGAGTGAGTGAGTGAGTGAGTGAGTGAGTGAGTGAGTGAGTGAGTGAGTGAGTGAGTGACGTGAGTGAGTGAGTGAGTGAGTGAGTGAGTGAGTGAGTGAGTGAGTGAGTGAGTGAGTGAGTGAGTGAGTGAGTTGAGTGATGAGTGAGTGAGTGAGTGAGTGAGTGAGTGAGTGAGTGAGTGAGTGAGTGAGTGAGTGAGTGAGTGAGTGAGTGAGTGAGTGAGTGAGTGAGTGAGTGAGTGAGTGAGTGAGTGAGTGAGTGAGTGAGTGAGTGAGTGAGTGAGTGAGTGAGTGAGTGAGTGAGTGAACTGTGAGTGAGTGAGTGAGTGAGTGAGTGAGTGAGTGAGTGAGTGAGTGAGTGAGTGAGTGAGTGAGTGAGTGAGTGAGTGAGTGAGTGAGTGAGTGAGTGAGTGAGTGAGTGAGTGAGTGAGTGAGTGAGTGAGTGAGTGAGTGAGTGAGTGAGTGAGTGAGTGAGTGAGTGAGTGAGTGAGTGAGTGAGTGAGTGAGTGAGTGAGTGAGTGAGTGAGTGAGTGAGTGAGTGAGTGAGTGATGAGTGAGTGAGTGAGTGAGTGAGTGAGTGAGTGAGTGAGTGAGTGAGTGAGTGAGTGAGTGAGTGAGTGATGTGAGTGAGTGAGTGAGTGAGTGAGTGAGTGAGTGAGTGAGTGAGTGAGTGAGTGAGTGAGTGAGTGAGTGAGTGAGTGAGTGAGTGAGTGAGTGAGTGAGTGATGAGTGAGTGAGTGAGTGAGTGAGTGAGTGAGTGAGTGAGTGAGTGAGTGAGTGAGTGAGTGAGTGAGTGAGTGAGTGAGTGAGGAGTGAGTGAGTGAGTGAGTGAGTGAGTGAGTGAGTGAGTGAGTGAGTGAGTGAGTGAGTGAGTGAGTGAGTGAGTGAGTGAGTGAGTGAGTAGTGAGTGAGTGAGTGAGTGAGTGAGTGAGTGAGTGAGTGAGTGAGTGAGTGAGTGAGTGAGTGAGTGAGTGAGTGAGTGAGTGAGTGAGTGAGTGAGTGAGTGAGTGATGAGTGAGTGAGTGAGTGAGTGAGTGAGTGAGTGAGTGAGTGAGTGAGTGAGTGATGAGTGAGTGAGTGAGTGAGTGAGTGAGTGGAGTGAGTGAGTGATGAGTGAGTGAGTGAGTGAGTGAGTGAGTGAGTGAGTGAGTGAGTGAGTGAGTGAGTGAGTGAGTGAGTGAGTGAGTGAGTGAGTGAGTGAGTGAGTGAGTGAGTGAGTGAGTGAGTGAGTGAGTGAGTGAGTGAGTGAGTGAGTGAGTGAGTGAGTGAGTGAGTGTGAGTGAGTGAGTGAGTGAGTGAGTGAGTGAGTGAGTGAGTGAGTGAGTGAGTGAGTGAGTGAGTGAGTGAGTGAGTGAGTGAGTGAGTGAGTGAGTGAGTGAGTGAGTGAGTGAGTGAGTGAGTGAGTGGTGAGTGAGTGAGTGAGTGAGTGAGTGAGTGAGTGAGTGAGTGAGTGAGTGAGTGAGTGAGTGAGTGAGTGAGTGAGTGAGTGAGTGAGTGAGTGAGTGAGTGAGTGAGTTGAGTGAGTGAGTGAGTGAGTGAGTGAGTGAGTGAGTGAGTGAGTGAGTGAGTGAGTGAGTGAGTGAGTGAGTGAGTGAGTGAGTGAGTGAGTGAGTGAGTGAGTGAGTGATGAGTGAGTGAGTGAGTGAGTGAGTGAGTGAGTGAGTGAGTGAGTGAGTGAGTGAGTGAGTGAGTGAGTGAGTGAGTGAGTGAGTGAGTGAGTGAGTGAGTGAGTGAGTGAGTGAGTGAGTGAGTGAGTGAGTGATGAGTGAGTGAGTGTGAGTGAGTGAGTGAGTGAGTGAGTGAGTGAGTGAGTGAGTGAGTGAGTGAGTGAGTGAGTGAGTGAGTGAGTGAGTGAGTGAGTGAGTGAGTGAGTGGTGAGTGAGTGAGTGAGTGGTGAGTGAGTGAGTGAGTGAGTGAGTGAGTGAGTGAGTGAGTGAGTGAGTGAGTGAGTGAGTGAGGATGAGTGAGTGAGTGAGTGAGTGAGTGAGTGAGTGAGTGAGTGAGTGAGTGAGTGAGTGAGTGAGTGAGTGAGTGAGTGAGTGAGTGAGTGGTGAGTGAGTGAGTGAGTGAGTGAGTGAGTGAGTGAGTGAGTGAGGTGAGTGAGTGAGTGAGTGAGTGAGTTAGAGAGTGAGTGAGTGAGTGAGTGAGTGAGTGAGTGAGTGAGTGAGTGAGTGAGTGAGTGAGTGAGTGAGTGAGTGAGTGAGTGAGTGAGTGAGTGAGTGAGTGAGTGAGTGAGTGAGTGAGTGAGTGAGTGAGTGAGTGAGTGAGTGAGTGAGTGAGTGAGTGAGTGAGTGAGTGAGTGAGTGAGTGAGTGAGTGAGTGAGTGAGTGAGTGAGTGAGTGAGTGAGTGAGTGAGTGACGTGAGTGAGTGAGTGAGTGAGTGAGTGAGTGAGTGAGTGAGTGAGTGAGTAGAGAGTGAGAGTGAGTGAGTGAGTGAGTGAGTGAGTGAGTGAGTGAGTAAGAGTGAGTGAGTGAGTGAGTGAGTGAGTGAGTGAGTAGAGTGAGTGAGTGAGTAGTTGAGTGAGTGAGTGAGTGAGTGAGTGAGTGAGTGAGTGAGTGAGTGAGTTTAACGCACTGGTCATCTCTCCTCTCTTCACAGGATCAAAGTAATCCAGGCTAGAAGATGTACAAATAAAGCTATCTAGTTTCTTTGAAAACTTCCGACACATTTGTTGTCATTTAATGTGAGACTTTCCAACATAATTGGTGTCACATTCCTTTCTTCCATTCTTCCCTGATTTTTCTCTTTCTCCTCAGGTCTTTGTGCTTTTATGCAATAATAAAAAGTGTTTTCAACGTACTGTGTATTTTAAAAATAGTTTCATTTAATATTTCAGCAAATATTAGGTTTTCAAGAAGTAATTCAATAGCTTTTCTAAACGGACAATCAAATTAGAACTGAAATCTTTTTTTTTTAACAGAATGCTTATAGAAAGTGATGAAAATGCAATGGATATAAGCACAGATTGTGTAAACTGTGTGTTTGTCTTCGTCTATCTTGCTCCATCCCTCTTTATTTCCCTGGCTGCTCTCATGTGTAGAAACTTTTTTTCAGGAAATTCTACCTGCCAGGTGCGGGGCAGCTGTGACAAGAGTAACACATCTGTTATAGACTGTGTATTTCCTGTCAGCATTTCCCTCTTTCATGCCAGCATCATTAAGGAGCCTGGTGAGCCTGTCGATTTTTTTTCATCCATATAAAGATGACAAAGATGAAGATTAGAGTGAAGATGAAAAGTGACAATGAGATTTGATTGGTTGATTGGTAGATTGATTAATTGAATTGGATAAGTGTTGGAATCCAACCATTTGGCAGTGCAAGACTAGATTATATCAAACTGATGTCTGTGCTGAAGAGACAGTTTTTCTTTACTTTGAAATTTTCTCATAGACAAAATGATATTTCTTCTGTCATCGCCTAACTAAAGTAGAGACCTTAGAAAACTCATTGTCTTGTGTTTTAGTAATATACAATAAAACAGTAACTATATATATATTGTTTTACAAAAGGGCTGATGGACGACTGGTAAGTGGTAAGTGATGATAAGATGACAGACAGATACTCTAAATAATGGACAGATGTTGATTACATTTTTGTCTTGAACTTTACAGAAATGCTGATTAGAACACATGGCATTTATAGTATACAAAACTTTCTGTTTACAGAATTTTCTCCTGAAATTATAATAACGTGCTCACCATGTCAGACGGCAGAAAAATTTGCAAAGCTAATCACTCTCAAGTTCCCTGAGTCTTTGACACAAGGCGAGAGGTGGACTTTCGAGGTCAAGAGGTCAGCGGACTCTGTAGGGTCCTACACGTGCTAGGGCTTCCATGGACCTGCAAGTCTTCATACTACACAGTGCAACATCACAAACACTTCCAGACAATGTTCTCTTCCACTAGCAGGTACTTTCAACACAATGTTTGTCTTGTACATTAAAATGCTCCCATGATTTAATCTCTTAACTAGTGTTTCTGGTGTTGTTTAACTGTTTATAATTTTGTAATAATTCCGTGTCAAAGACAGTCTGCTCCTCAACCAGTTTTTCAGCCATTATATGTGAATTATTACAAGGCATACTAAACAAGATCAACAAAGGCCAAAAGCAGGTATGTCACAGGAAATAAATAGGCAACAGAACTAGAGAACTTCAACTGTCTTATATCATTTTGCTTCCATATCAAAATAAAAAGAAAATATTGCACTTGTAACCTAAATATTATTTATTTGTTTATTAATTTATCAGAAGAGAATAACACTCCAGACTCATCCAGTAAATTGCTGGCATTAATTTCAATTCCCGCGGTCATCGTGGTTGTCATCCTTGTGCTGCTTGTATTGTACAGGTAGGTCTTGCTTCTGTGTCACTTTGTTTAGACAACACCAACACATATTGCCATGTGTTTGTAGCAGTGAATGCACTGAGATCCACACTGACAAATAGTAGGTCACTGATAAATAGTATGTAGTGTTTATATATACACTGGTATAATAATTACTGAGGTCAAGTAGTGCTTCTTCACTGGGGTCAGCCATTGACTTTGCAGGACGAGTTCAATACTAACCACAAAGTCTGTTTCTATTACACACACCACACCACACACACAACACCACCACCACCACCACCACCACACACTAAATCACACACACACACTAACCACACACACAGATAAAGGGAGAGAGAAGAGAGAACACATTTTTAGACAGAAACATTTGTGTGCAGACGACGAGTTTTCAAACACAAGAGACAATCAGTGGAGATGTCTGGCGATCAGAATCATCTCCCTTCGCCGACAGAAAGTTTGCCACTGAAAGGCCAAGATTCACAAGACCCTGACACCACGGGCGATGGTTTGACTAAAACAACAGGAACTACAGCTACAGTCGCTGTAATTAAGAGTTAACCTGTGTGTGTGTGTGGTGTAGTGTGATTTTGGTGTAGTGTGTGGTGTATTGTATGATGTGTGTGTGTGTGTTTGGTGTAGTGTGTGTGTTTTCAAACTGCCATCCCATTCCAGTCATGCATGTGTCCTGCATTTTCAATGGTCTTTATTTGCACTATTGTGTGTACATACAATATCCGCATTTGACAGATGAACAGCAAACATCCGCAGGTCTTTTTATGACATATTTTTAAGATTTTATTTCATGTACTCTTATTGTAGCCTGTATTTTGCATTAAGAATGTATTGAAGCCGTCAGCGTCTCCAAGGTGACCTACATGTGTGTAGTCCAAACTGGACAATATCAATTCTGCATCAAATATTTTATTTTAATTTTTTAATAAAAGGTGTCCTTTATACATCAACTGTTTTTGTCTTTTGCACATCTCAGTATCGAGCTTTGTGATTGATGATGAATGTGTCTCTGTTATCAGCATCTTGACTTTATTCTCTGGTGCTGTCTCAATGTCTTTTCTGTCACTCACGCTATCTGGTATTTCTATCAAACATTTGAGGTAACTCTATCTGTCAGGTGTGAACTACTGACAACAGAAAGGACAGCTGTCGTTTGTTTATTTCCGTTTAATGTTCTCATCTTCGGTAAGTGTTCATATTTATACTCAGGATGTTGACATGTATCAGTTTGTAAACTTCATCCGTCTTCTTATTATTTATTTATTTTTTTTTTTTTGAAATAGTGATACAAGCAGAAAAGATAGCATTGCAGGTCAAGAGGTCACCGATAACAGCCTGGCTGAAGTGTATTGATACGATATTGTGTAGCATCACTTACACAGTTGCACACCTCGTACCTGTCACAACCTGGTCATTGTATCAGACAACTTCACCTCAGCTATCGTCTGTCTGAATCGTATTATCGGAATGTTATTGATAACTGAGACTATGCTTCTTGACGATTGGATGACATTATCAATAACTAGCTTCAGACTTTCCCAGAAAGCAGGCGACCTGCCTACACAGACTAATGTCTAGAGTATTTGCATCTGTGACCACAGCTTGACAAAAGGTAGTCGTGTGGAGGGTTCAACCTTTCTCTTGCTTTGTTTTCTGATGGTTTAAAGTTTATTTTTGACGACTGACACGATATCACTGCACGGAAACTATGCTGAGTACCATAGTCTGTCTGCTACCACTGTTTTCACACCTCCAACCTGCGACAGGTGAGACGACAGGTAGGTGAAGTCTTCAAGTCTAGTAATGTCGCTAATGGCCGCTACACATGTCTGATCTCATCTGACACGAGTTCTATTTAACATCGGGATAATGTTGAAGGGGTAGAGTAGGTGGAGTCTAGGATAGCTAGGAAGATGTACAACTTGAGAGAGTCCAGTGTCCAGAACAGCCGGACTTTAAGCCAGAAGCTGCTGTAAAATGATTTTATAATTGTGGAAAATATTTTAATCTGGATTTTTACCTTTACCACAACAGTGTGTGTTGAGCGAATATTATTGGGACAGATTATTCATCCCAGTGAGGTTTTAAGCAATCGTTTCTTGGATGCTAAACACACAGGACAATAGTAAGTTGGAGACATGTACCCCCGACCTCGCTGGCAGACGATACAAAACCAAGGAAGTTCAGTTCCCACCTGACCTGCTTTGTTGATCATCAAGTTTCTAGAGAGTTTTTAAAGTCAGCAATGTAAACTATTTCACTTGTGATGCTGAAAACGGCACAAATAAAATGAGTGATGGGTTACACACACTGACAGTTTGGTTTGAGCATAAACTTCTGCAAGTGTCCTTTAGACAGCTGAAATTTAAATAATAATAATCATCAATCATCATCAATCATCAATCATTATCATCGGCAGACGGATAGATATGTGACGGGTTGACGAGAGTGTGAAAGACACTACGGAGAAACACAGAAAGAAATAGAAAAATGGAGGAAAATACTCTAGGTGTTATATTTACCTGCCCATCTGCTACTTGCAGGAGAACTACTCCAGTCTGTTGGAAAGCAAACACAAAAAGAAAATTACGATGAAATAGTCTGCACCTTCAACGTGAAGGTCTCCCTCTCCCGCGTGGACTTCGTTGATAAGACAGGTACGTGGTACTGTGCTTACATTATACAGTTACACAAGTGTTGTATGACTGTCATTGTCATCACAGAGTTCAAGTCCTGGAGAACAGTTGTGATGCTGTAGTTGTACAGTTAATGTTGTGTGCAATATGTTAGTGTCATTATGTAGTTAACATAGTAGCAAACAATTATCATTATCACCTAGTCAAAATAACATATGTTGTTGTCAAATAGCGATGTGAGTAACACAGACATCTACTGTGCGTGATTGAAGACTTTGATATGTTAGTTGATGACAATGTGGTCACCTTCAACACTCCGGGACAGGACCACCTGAAAGGTGTTCAGGTCCTGCGCCCTTCAGTGAATTCAATAGTCACAAGTCTGACCTTCCCTAAACACTCGATACTTTCCTAAGCTATGTAAACCCCATCTTTATTCCAGTTCTACAAAAGTCACACTCAGTGTGCTGAATGACTTTAGACCAGTGGCCTTGACCCTATAAATTTCATTGTGTCAGTGTGCTCCTCCTTTGTTTACTCTTTCATGGAAAGCAGTGCTTCCGGTATTTTCATTATTTTTTTTTTTTGCATCATTAAAGTAAAATTACACCGGCTAATGAATATTAAATCCAAACGTATACTTGTATACTTAAGCAAAATTATTCAACCTGCCTAATGACTGTGTAAGTAATCCCTATATATATATAGATTCAGTATTGTGTATTTATCTCTATATTTTGCCATACTGTCACTATCTGTTCTGAGATTGTTAATGTGTGATCAGATTGTTATTGTGTTCTTATTATATAATGTTATGGCTAAAATGCCTCCAAGGCTTATGGCTTATAAATAGTTTCAAATGTTTGATTGTGACAGGGAAGAACACATTCACCACAAAAGTCATGTACTTCAAACCTGGCATCCCATCATTTTGTTCATTGCCTCCAGCGCATTCCCTTCTTTCCGTTTCATCACAGTTTTATAGTTTTTTTTTCTCCTCCTTGATTTTTCTATCATATTCGACACCTTTCCCTTGTTATTCTGGATAGATGCACGCTTCATGGCAATAGGCAAGCGTTAAGGTCTTTACTAATCCACGGCTTAGTCTTTGGTTTGGTTCTACATCATAGTCCTCACAGAAGCGGATATAAGTAGCAACAGTTCCTGTGAATTAATATGAGTTCATCGTAGTCAGAGGAGCTGTCAAGGAATAGATGCCAGTCCTCAGTCTTGTCATGTGACCACAACATGTCACCACCATCTTTCCACCGCATCCTGTGCCTTACACCTCCTCTAGATCCTCGCTTTTTCTTACTTCTTCCGTCCCGTGTAGTCCCTGGTTTGTGTACTCTCAGGTACAATGATGTACTCGGTCCAGTCAATGTATAGTGAGTCCTACATAACCAGCAACTATTCAAATATTCACTCATATTAAAGTAAACAAAAAGTCAGAGCTTTCCCAACGGGGTTGAACTGGCAAGAGTTGCTTCCCTTTTAAACATATACCCGTGTAAATCAGTTAAATATTTGTCGCTTGTGTCAAAATCCACAGGGTCAGAGGTTTTCGCCATCGTGGACTGTGGCACCTCGTGCAACGTTCTCAGTTCCTACCAAGATGTCCTCCGCATCGTATCTCCACAGAAAACCATTTCCGGTGACCGTTTTGTCTTTAATGCCACGCACTCGGACAAAACCACAGGAACGTACACGTGTCACGGAATTACAGCACCCCAGGTGGTCTACCCTACCCCGTCAGGGACTGGTGATGGCGATGGTCATGGTGATGGATATAGCGATGAAAGTCAGATGACATCAGGTTCACCACCAGAGACAGATGAGGTGTCACACAATGCTGGTGAGCATGTTTTCTTTGTAACTAATTGTCACAATCGTAATGGATGGTTCCTATAGTGCACCAGGGAGTTCACTCCCCTTCCTATTGCCGTCATTAGATAAATATGACATTCGTATATGGGTAAGTATAAAGACAATGGTCTTTAAGTATAAATTCCAATAGTAAAAAAAAAATGATAATAATCATAATATGCACATTTATATGACTTATAAATAACTATTTGTCACCATAAAGAGCCAGAATCAAGATGAACTTATTCTGTCGACATACAAGTGAAGGTAGACCACGTATCACTAGTCAGTTCATTCTGTTTCTGTGTTGCTGTAGGTGGAGGCTCTAACGGACTTCTTGCACTGATTATAATTCCCATCCTGCTGTACTAGGAGCAGTCTTATTCCTTCACTGGTAAGCCGGCAATACGTGTATCTAGCTTGTCTACTGATTATATTATTATCAACTGTTTTGTTTTATTTTATGTGGTTTATATTTATTTTATCTGAAGATTTATTTTATCCAATGACAGCTTCATCTAATTTTTGATACGAACATTAAAAGTACTTTCAGTTCAAGAGTAACCGTCAGCTAAAAATCTTCTTTACATACAAACACATATATACATACAATGCTTGCTCGCACTCACTGTCATGCCCACCTTGAAGTACACGTGCACACTAACGCACGATCACGAATAAGATATTTACTACTTTTGCTTCTCATCAGAATCTTCTTATTCAGGTGTGGAGTGATTCAGATTCCTGGTCTGCCGAAAACTAGAGGAGAACCACGTGACCTGAGACATATTCAGGGGAATCGGCTGCAGCCTGTCACTGGCTGCTGGGAAAGGACACGTGGTCTTTGGCAATCCACACGTGCGGACAACCAGGATCCGTTTGAACGCCTGGAGTCAAACCGCGAGCAAGACGAAGAGGCTTGTTTGGAAGCTAAAGAGCTACTATGTCACAATGAAGAGAAGCTGTCTCTGCACCAGGACAAGAAATCATTTGAAGCTGAGGGTAACGACGGTAGTAAAGAAGAACATCCATTATTGCAGGATGTGTGTAACAACACCAAGCACACTCAAGACGATAATGCTAGTGTCGGAGACAGTCAGACATCACTACAATCATTACACCGGGAGTCAAACAACGATCAAGACGAAGAGGCTTCTCTGGAAGCTGAAGCATTATTAAGTCAGAATGAAGATAAGATGTCTCTGCACCTTGGTGTAGCACCAGGCAAATTGAAGAGCGATCTATCCTATCCCACTGAGGAATCATTTGAAAGCGACAGAAACTACGAGTGTAAAGACAATGAAATGTCTGATGTCAAAGAAGAGTACCCATTATTGCGGGATTCGTATAACAACACCAAACCCACACAGGACGAAAATGCTAGTGTCGAGGACCATCAGACATCACCACAATCTGTACATTTATCCAACAGCATCAAGGCTACAGATGTCGCTGCAGACCTGAGTGCAACATCTTTGTCACGTGACAACATTCAGTATAAGGAGGAGTCACCTCATACAACTAGTCATTCATCTGCACCTGACGACACAGGAAGACCAACACTGAAGCCACCTATTGCGCCTAAACCTCCCCACCTCAAATTGGACAGCCGAGACGTTAGGAATGACAGTCGCCCTTTGCCAGGTTCTTCAGTAATTGACAATAAAGAGTCCGAGAATGATAATAAGATGGATCACCCTTCTCCGACATTCATACCATACCCTCTTGATGAAGAGGGTAAAGATAATAGTGTAACAAATGTAAAAAAATCTCGTAACTTTTGGCAAAACATCCAACACAGACCACCAACAGCTAGCGCCATGTCAGAAGAAATGCAAGAAGAAATGAAGAAAATAAAGGCGCAGTTTGCAGCACGAACTAAAAAAGGCATGGAAGGAACAGAAGAGAGAAAAGACGATATAGCAAGGATCAACGTAAAAGGACAAGAAAATAGTAAAGCAGATTCAGAAGCAATAACCAATGAAGATACAAAGGGGAAGTTAACACATAAAAATAAGGAAGACATGGACGGAAAGAAAGAGATAGAAGATGAGAAAGCAAACGTTGAAATGGAAGAAAAAGAAATTATGGAAATGAAGTTAGAGACAGAAGAAAAGCAGGATTCAATACAGAAACAAGAGCAAATTGAAGAAACGATGGCGGCAAAGGTTGAGCAAGAAGACAAAGAGGAAGCAAAGAGGGAAGAGGAGCATGCTCAAGAAATGGAAGCAGAGGCAGTGACAGAACAAACAGCAGACACGATAACAGAAACATTGAAAACTAGTAAAGAACCAGAGAAAAAAGTCTGTAAAGAAGACGATCACTACAAGACCGCCTTTGATGACGATGATGCCGATAGAAGTAGAAGTGATGAAGGTGTTGGTGATGTTGATAAGTTGGATGGTGCAAGTTCCACTGGGCAGAGCCTAGTCTACACCGACCTGTCTCTCCCTGAACACTCCCAGGAAGGTTCTGAAGGAAGAAGCGAAAAGAAACAAACAATTAGCAGTAGACTAAATGACTCACCCAATACATTAAGAAAAGATGAGGATGACAACAGTCCGGATGTGTAAGGAACAACAAGTTGAAACGTTTGATGAGGTCACACAGTCAATCCATCGTGAGGGGAGCTAGGGATGTGTCTATCACAGTGTTACATGAGTGAGAAGTTTGACAAACTTAACAAAGCCTGAACCACACACAGGTTTGTTGTATTCTGACAAGATTCATGTTCAGGTGTCCAGTATGTTGGCCTTAGTTTCTTATCCCAGTGACGAGCGGAGAGCTGAAACAGAAACTTCTGTGGATGAAAGTATATCTTTAGTCAACAGACAGGGCCTTTTATGTTTGAAATGTGCTTTAAATGTGAAGAACACCAGTGCTGACAGAACTGAATGACATCCTGGAGTATGAAGAGGACCATGCGCAGTGGATGTAACATAGACAAAGACATGTACATCGCTCCATCAGTGAGACTGGAGATGTCAGTGAGAATGTGAACCAAGGGACAGAAGGAAAGAGAAGTATTATAAACATACCAAAGACAGAAAGCTGAGACTAAACACTCGCTCCAAGGCAAGTCTCTAGACACTAGCAACTTAAAACTGAAGCCACTGAACAAGGACAAGAAAGAAGAGACTGTGAACAGACTAAGCTGCTTAAACTGAAGTGAACAGGAAGGTGGACTGAGCATCACACATCTGTACGGATGTAAAGCGAGGTCTCTGCTTGCAGACACGAAGGGGAAAATGCAGGTGTTCGAGAAGATGTACCTGAAGAACCCACTATGGACATATGATCTTAGAACATAAAAACCTGTGAAAGTAGGAAACACACTTGCCCGCTGGTGGGACACAGAAACTTCTCCTTGTAACAGTCACTGGGGGCAAGATGATGTGCTTCAACTGTATGAGCTATCAAAACTGAGCTTCATGATACAATAATGAAAAGACTTCACGATAATGAAGAAAATCGTCAGAAATGGAAAAAAAGGTGATTACAATCATCTGATGACGATTGGTAAGGTAGCACCACCACTGGTGGCAGTCCTGCCGATGTTGATCACGTGGATGGCGCAAGTATTTTTGACCCTATCCTTTCATTTATATTCTTATCTATATATACTCTATATATCAAAGACTACTGCGACAGGGAAAGCATGTAGCAGTATCTGGCCATCCGTCCTTTGACAGGGTTAATGAGTGTCACTAGTCACTCAAATGACAGTACAATGGGGAGGCAAACAATGACATCTTCATGTGGTTAAGACCAGGGAGAAAAAGGCAACAGAAGTTAACAAATGTGGAAGTCAGAAAATCCAAGCAGCAGATGGCAGGTAACTCTCCAGACTCTTTGACCATCTGTTCACAGCTGAAGTCAGTAGTTGAGAACAAGATAGAAAGGACTTGTTAGAAGAGATTCCTTACAGACCATGCAACGAGAACTGTTTATTGACAAGAGTGGATGGAAGTACACAGTGAAGGGAGAAGAAACTGTTTTTACAGACAAGTTGAACTAAAATATGCTTTAATCTCCTCCCTAAATCTTTGAGTGATGCTTTTGGAAGCAACAAGGGTAATGAGAAGAAGACCAGCATTATCTTGGTAAAAACTTACTTCTAACTTTTTTATCATCTTGTCTCCTGTGATAAAAAATCTTTTCTGGCGACTAGTGGTATGATATAGCACTCAAGCCTGAAAAGAGTCAAATTTAATCCACCTGTCACTGACTTTCAGAAAACAGAAGGAAATACCTTTGAACGACGGATGTTAACACGGTTACATTGCCCCACCTACTGAACAGTAAAGTGTGTTTCTCGTCTATTTGTTATTGTCACGGATCTAGTCATGACACGTAGTAGTTGTTTACATTGTTTACATATGACAGGCCTGTGTGTGTGTGAAAAAAGAACAAGTGAACGTGGAATATGAAATGGACGGTTGTACCAAATAAAAGACCGACTGCAGAGAGTAAAAAACTCACAGACAAATAAATGGGAGAGGGAGTCTGTCCCCAGCAGTGACTAGTAGTGTACATACAGCAATGTCATGTTTGTGAGGAATTTCACCTGTCCACACCTACAACGTACACAGCCATAATTTCTGACAAGTGGAACTTCGCCTGTTACCAACAACAACAGTTTCGCTAAGTAGCTGTCCCACCATCACAAACGACGACGATTTAATTTAATTCAGGGATTTAACCAAAGGAAATAAAGTTGTTGGAATGTCTGTTAGATTGGTAAAGCCTCGTGACAGGCTCACGCAATTTTCTGTAACTTGCATGAAAGAACCTGGAAGTGTGTGTAATTGTATACTTCAATAATGTGACAACATTCAACCACCAACTTGTATTACACACCCTGTGATTCAACGCACCCTGTGTAGTCGGCTTTTTTCTTTGTTTTGTGGCAACACACACACATCTGTACACTCACATACAACTAGATGCACACGCGCACACAGATGGACACAGGGTGACAGATACAATGAAAAATGCACACAAAGTAGCGTACAACCGTTGCCCGTGAGATCCCGTGAGAAAAGATGATAAGTGAATATCATGTCTACTATTTATACATCAACAGTAAAAAGAATATTTCACCACTTATTCTCGCCTGTTCAAGCCAAAACATGTTAATAATGTCTCGTCAGGGTAATCCCAATACAAGCTTCGCCACAAATAAAACCACCTTACACCGACACCTTGGCTCGTCACCGGGTGTCCCCGCACAGGTAGACAGCTTCAGACTTTCCCAGAAAGAAGGCGACCTACATACACAGACAAATGTCGGGCGTATTTGCGTCTGTGACCACAGCTTGACAAAAGGTAGTCGTGTGGAGGTTGTAGTCTTGTTTTGTGTTCTGATAATTTGAAGTTGTTGTTGACGACTGACACGATGTCACAGCAGGGAACCATACTGAGTACCATAATCTGTCTGCTACCACTGTTTTCACACCTCCAACCTGCGACAGGTGAGACGACAGGTAGGTGAAGTCTTCATGTCTACTAATGTCGCTAATGGCCGCTACACATGTCTGATCTCATCTCACACGAGTTCTGTTTAACACCGGGAGACTGTGGAATAGGTAGAGTTAGTGGAGTCTAGCATCGCTAGAAAGATGTACAACCGACTTGAGAGAGTCCAGTGTCCAGAGCAGCCTGCACTTTAAGACAGAAGGAAGTTCAGTTCCCACCAAGCGTCTAGAGAGAGTTATTAAGGTCAGCAGTGGAAACTATTTCACTTGTGATGCTGAAAGCGGCACAAATAAAATGAGTGATGGGTTACACAAACTATCGGTATTAGGTTTGAGAATAAACTTTTGGAAGTGTCCTTGAGACAGCCGGATAGATAGGTGACGGGTTGACGAGAGTGTGAAAGACATTACGGAAAAACACAGAAAGGAATAAAAAATAGAGGAAAACGCTCCAGGTGTTATATTTACCTGTCCATCTGCTTCTTGCAGGAGAGCTACTGGAGTCTGTTGCAAAGCAAACACAAAATGGAAGTTACAACGAAATAGTCTGCACCTTCAACGTGAATGTCTCCCTCTCCCGCGTGGACTTCGTTCATAAGACAGGTACGTGGTACTGTCCTTACATAGTTACAGTTACACAAGTGTTGTATGACTTAGTGTCATCACAGAGTTCAAGTCCTGGAGAACAGCTGTGATGCTGTAGTTAATGTTGTGTGCAATCTGTTAGTGTCATTATGTAGTTAATCTACTAGCGAACAATTGTCATCATTAAGTTTGTTGTTGTCAAGCAGCGATAGCAGCGATGTCAGTAACACAGATATCTACTTTGCGTGGTTGACGACTTTGATATGTTAGTGGATGACAATGTGGTCACCTTCAACACTCCGGGACAGGACGGTCTGAAAGGTGTTCAGGTCCTGAGCTCAATGGTCACAATTCTGTTCGACCTGTTCTCAAACACTCGATACTTTCCTAAGCTATGTAAACCCCATATTTATTCCAGTTCTACAAAGGTCACACTCAGAGTGCTGAATGCCTTCAGACCAGTGGCCTTGACCCTATGAATTTCATTGTTTCTGTGTGCTCCTCCTTTGTTTACTCTTTTATGGAAAGCGCTGCTTCCATTATTATTATTTATTTTTTTTTTTGCATCATGTAAGTAAATTTAAATTACACCGGCCTATGAATATTAAATCCAAAAGTATCCTTGTATGCAAATTTATTCAACCTGTCTTATGACTGTGTAAGTAATCCCTGTATATATAATTTCAGTATTGTGTATTTATCTTTATATTTTGCTATATTGTCACCATTTGTTCTGAGATTGTAGATGTTTGATGAGATTGTTATTGTGTGTTGTGTAATTAATGTTATGGCTAAAAAAGCCTTCAAGGCTTATGGCTTATAAACAGCATCAAATGTTTGATTGTGACAAGGAAGAACACATTCACGAGAAAAGTCATGTACTTCAAACCCGGCATCCCATCATTTTGCTCATTGCCACCAGCCATGCCCCCAGCTCACTCCTTTCTTTTAGATTCATCTCCATATTTTTATAGTTATTTTCTCCAGTCTGCTTTTTCTGTCGAAATTCTTTATTCAGATTTAACTCCTTTCTCTTATCATTCTGAATAAAAGCAACCTTTTAGCAAAAATGCAAGCTTTCAGGTCCTTGCAAATCCACGGCTTATTGTTGCCAAACACCTTAGTCTCTTTTGGTTCTACAATACAGTCCTCAATCTTGTCATGTGACCACAACATGTCACCAGCATCTCTCCGACGCATCTTGTGCCTTAACCCCTTCTCTAGATCCTTGCTTTTTCTTTGTTGTCTTCCTTCCGTGTAGTCTCAGGTTTGTGTACTTTCAGGTACAATAGTGTACTGGGTAAAGTCACTGTATAGAGAGTCAGGTGGCGGGGCTCAGACTCTAGGATGAAGCACAAGCAAATATTCACTTGAGAAGAATAATCGAGCCGCCAGGATGTCCTTTGTATTCTGGGATAGAAAGGAAAAATCCCATTGAAGCAGAGAGAATCAGCATATAGGACTATCAGAATATTTATCTATATACATATTTATGAAGCCATCTATCCTTGCAGTCCTACATAAGCAGCGAGTATTCAAAATATTCACTAATATACAAAAGTAAACAAACAGTCAGAGCTTTCTCAACTGGGTAGAATTGGCAAGAGTCGCGCCCCTTTGAAATATATACCCGTGTTAACGAGTTAAATACTTGTCGCTTGTGTAAACTTCTAAAAATCCACAGGGACAGCAGTGTTCGCCATCGTGGACTGTGGCATTTCGTGCATCGTTCTCAGTTCCCACCAAGATGTCCTCCGCATCGTATCTCCAGAGAAAACCATTTCCGGTGACCGTTTTGTCTTTAATGCCACGCACTCGGACAGAACCACAGGAACGTACACGTGTCACGGAGTTACTGCACCCCATGTGGTCTACACTTCCCCGTCAGGGACTGGCCATGGTGATGGTGATGGTCATGGTGATGGCGAGGAAAGTCAGATGACATCAGCTGCATCGCCTCAGACAGATGAGTCGTCGTCACACAATGATGGTGAGCGTCTTTTCTTTGTAACTAATTATCACAATGGTAATGGATGGTTCCCATCAATGCACTAGGGAGTTGATTCCGCTTCCTCTTGCTGTCATGTAGCCTTATATGGCAACTGTGGTTGCTGGTACGGCGTAAAACCCAAACAATTTTGTATATAATATATATATATACAGTCACTAGAGTGTGTACGTGTAATATACTATATTATTGTACTATACTATGGAAGCGATATATTCAATCTTAGATAAGTATGACTTTCTATACATACATGTATCACATTTGGATAAGTATAAACACAACATCACATTCCGGTACTCTACATTAGTTATGAATGACTATTTGTGTCCCCAAAGAGCCAGAATCAAGATAAACTTTATCTGTCTATGTACAAGACTCACATCACTTGTAGTTGTGTAGCAGACAGATGCTAAAATGTCGACACAAGCAGTTGCCCCATTAAGACGAGCACACATAGTTTCCTAAGATGACAGTCAAACATGAACAAATCAGACATCCACTTACCTGACAGTTTGAACAGTTATCCCTAGAGTCAACCAGACACCTGGTCCTGCAACTCACCAAACCACGTATCACTAGTCAGTTCATTCTGTTTCTGTGTTGCTGTAGGTGGAAGCTCTAACGGACTTCTTGCACTGATTATAATTCCCATCCTGCTGGTACTAGGAGTAGTCTTATTCCTTCACTGGTAAGCCGGCAATACGTGTATCTAGCTTGTCTACTGATTATATTATTATCAACTGTTTTGTTTTATTTTATGTGGTTTATATTTATTTAGTCTGAAGATGATATCCATTGACAGCTTTTCTAATTTTTGATAGGGGCGTTAGCAGGACTTTCAGTTCAAGAGTAACCTTCAGCTAAAAGGGTTCTTTACCGTGAATATAATAAATCTTTATTCAAAAACACACACACACATAATATGCACAATGCTTGCGTGCACTCACTGACATGCCCACCTTGAACTGTACACGTGCACACTAACCCACGATCACGAATAAGGTGTTTACTACTTCTGCTTCTCATCAGAATCTTCTTATGCAGGTGGGGAGTGATTCAGATTCCTGGTCTGCCGAAAAGTAGAAGAGAACCACGTGACCTGAGACGTATTGTGGGGAATCGGCTGCAGCCTGTCACTGGTTGCTGGGAAAGGACACGTGGTCTCTGGCAACCCACACGTGAGGACAACGAGGATCCTCTAGAGCGCCTGGAGTCAAACCGCGAGGAAGAAGAGGCTTCTCAGGAAAATAAACAGTTACTAGGTCACAATGAAGATAAGCTGTGTCTGCACCATGACAAGATATCATTTGAAGATGAGAGTAACGACGGTAGTAAAGAAGAACACCCATTATTGCAGGATGTGTGTAACAACACCAAGCACACTCAGGACGCTAATGCTAGTGTCGGAGACAGTCAGACATCACCACAATCTACACTTTCACCTCACAGCACCGACACCAAAGATGAAGACAGTGATGTTGAGGACCGTCAGACATTACAATCTCTACATTTATCCAGCAGCACAAAGGCCACAGATGTCGCCGCAGACCTGAGTTCAGCATCTTTGTCACGTGACAACATTCAGTATAAAGAGGAGTCACCTCATACAAATAGTCATTCATCTACTCCTCACGACACAGGAACATCAACATCTAACCCAAAGCCACCTATTCCGCACAAACCTGTTGACCTCTTGAAGAAGCTATCGGTCAACCGACATAGCCCAGTAAAACCTCGCAATGCAGAGAGTGAAAATGATGATGTAAACAAGATAAACATTATTCGTAACCGTGACACACCACAAACAACTAGCACCAGGGTAGAAACAGAGCGAGGAAAACAAGAGAGCATGAAGGGGCGATCAAAACCAACACCAAATACAGAAAGCATGCAAGAAACAAAAGAAAGAGAAGGCGAGAGGGCAAGAGTCGAAATGAAAGAAGAAGAAAGTAGCGAAGCAAAGTCAGAAACAATAAACAATGAGGACATGAAGGGGCAGTTAACAACAGAACAAAATAAGGAAGACTTGGGTGGACAGAAAAAGAGAGACGACGACAAAGAAGAAGTTAAAATGAAAGAAAAAGAAACTATGGAAAGAAAGTCAGAGACAGAAAGCAAGGAGGATGCAAGACAAAAACAGGAGAGAATTGAAGAAACGATGGCGGCAAAGGTTGAGCAAGAAGAGAAAGAGGAAGCAAAAAGGGAAGTGGAGCATGCTCAAGAAATGAAAGCAGAGGCAATGAGAGAGCAAACAGCAGACACGAGAGCAGAAACAGTGCAAACTAGCGAAGAAAAGAAAAGGGGCAGTAACGAAGACGACCGTGAGACCGCCTTTGATGACGATGGTGTCGATAGAAGTAGAAATGGTAAAGATAATGTCCCAGAGCTCATCAGATTCTATAGCAATCTGTCTACAGGTGAAGCAGGTAGTTGAGAAAAGGCAGAAAGGACTGTTGATTTTTTTACGGTTAAAATCTTAAGAACTGGTTAGAGATTGCTTCCAAACAATGCAACGAGAACTGTTTATCGACAACAGTAGTACGCAGTGAAGTCAGAAGAAACTGTGTTTACTAACAATCTGAACTAATAGCTACACCAGCCTCCACCCTCAATCTTTGAGAGATGTTTTACGAAGTAACATGGGGGATGAGAAGTTGATGTTGGTAAAAACTCACTTTTAAGGTTTTCATCACCTTGTCTTCTGGGATTAAAATTTTTTATTGCGACTAGTCGTATGATATAACTCACAAGCCTGCAAACAACCCATCTATAATCCATCTTTCATTACCTTTCATAGTACAGAAAGAAATATCTTTGACCGACCAATGTTAATACGCTTACCACCAACGAAAAAGTAAAGTGTGATTCTCGTATACTTGTTATTGTCACATGATCTCACCATGTGACCTGTAGCTTTTGCTTATCTATACATTGTTTAGATATGGCAGGCTTGTGTGCGTGTGTGTGATTGTTTACTACTATGATGATTCATGTGGGTGCCCAGACTTCATGTACAAAGTGAAACGGTCACACATCAAATATCATATTGTGGTTAATGCACTACATTTGGAAGTAGATGGTCGTGTGATCAAAGCCTGTTTAAGACGGTAAGTGAAAGCTCTCTCTCACACACAGAAATAATTATGATTATTCATTGAGCCTGGGAAGCAGCGACCTGCCGACTATAATTGAAGTCATTGTGTTGTTATTTTGAACCCGTAGTTACAATACTGAGGACTGTGCTTTGTGTCCAAAACTTTTTTAACTATCTTTAGTTTGTATAAAAATCGTAAATGGTGCACAGTTTGCTAGAAATATATTACAGTTATATTGAATCACCGAGTTCGCTTTAATTCTAGATGTTTCCAGCACACAAAATTTTGTTAAAAACAACATGCTTCCAGTTAAAATATTTCACCGGTGCTTTTATAGACTATTGAAGGTGAGGGAGTATCATACCTTGTAACATGCGTGTGAGTGCGCGAGTGGGTGTGAATATGTTTGGTTGGGTGTATGTATGTGTGCATGTGCGAGCTTACGTGAGAAAGTGTGATCAGTCAACCTTCTTTCTTTCTTATCTTTCTCTGTCTTCCTTTCTAGAATCTCAATGTCTATAAGGCTAGTAGCCAGCAGACTAAGCACTAACTCTACTCATAGCTAAACAACCATCAGTGAACACAAAAAGAAAAAATATTTTAAAAAAAATCCTGTCACAAGCTAGGTGTGTGTTGGAGGGAATGTGACGATTGTGGTTAATGATGCATGAAGCTTGAATCAACTACACTTTTAAAAATGAGTAGAGAATCAAGGAAAAATATTCTTTTCTTTGTTTTGTGGTAACACACACACACATCTGTACACTCACATACAACTAGATGCACACGCTCACACAATGGACACAGGGTGACAGATACAATGAAAAAAAAACCCAAAAAAACACAAAGCAGCGTACAACCGTTGCCCGTGAGATCCCGCGAGAAAAGACGATAGGTGAATATCATATCTACTATTTTATATCACCACTAACACTACAGCATCACCAGCAATAAGAATATTTTACTTTTTCTCGCCGGTAAAAGCCAGAGAATCACAATACAAGCTTCGCCACAAATAAACCACCTTACACCGACACCTTGTCTCGTCACCTGGGTTTACCCGAACGGGTAGACAGCCTGAGACTTTCCCAGAAAGTAGGCGACCTACATACACAGACAAATGTTAGAGTATTTGTGTCTGTGACCACATCTTGATAACAGGTAGTCGTGTGGAGGTTGTAGTCTTGTTTTGTGTTCTGATAATTTGAAAGTGTTCTTATCGACTGAAGATGTCACAGCAGGGAACTATGCTGAGTACCATAATCTGTCTGCTACCACTGTTTTCACACCTCCAACCTGCGACAGGTGAGACGACAGGTAGGTGAAGTCTTCAAGTCTACTAATGTCGCTAATGGCCGCTACACATGTCTGATCTCATCTGACACGAGTTCTATTTAATACCAGATAATGTTGAAGGGGTAGAGTAGGTCGTGACTAGCATCGCTAGGACGATGTACGACTTTAGAGAGTCCAGTGTCCAGAACAACCAGCACTTTCAGCCAGAAGCTGCTTTAAAATGTTTAGAAATGTGAATCATATTTTCACCTTGACCTTTACCCCAACAGCCTTGTTGAGCGAATATTATTGGGTCAGATTATTCACCCCAGTGAGGTTTTAAACAATAACATCATGGCTGCTGAACACATGGGACATTAGTAAGACTTCTGTTCGAGACACATTCACCCAGACATCGCAGACAGGGTGTAAAAGGGAGTTGAGTTCCCACCTTGCCTGCTTTGTAACTCGACAAGTTTCTAGAGAGTTTTGAAAATCAGCAATGTAAACTATTTCACTTGTGATGCTGAAAACGGCACAAATAAAATGAAACTGACGGTATTTGTTTTGAGCATAAACACTTGCAATTGTCCTTTAGACAGTTGAAATTTAAATCATCATCATCATCATTTAATATAGAACATTTACCAGCTTATCCTTTTCGACAGACGGATAGATAGGTAAAGATAGATTGACAATAGTGTGAAAGATATTGTGGAGAAAGAAAGGAAGCGAAAAATGGAGGAAAATGCTCCAGGTGTTATATTTGCCTGTCCATCTGCTACTTACAGGAGAACTACTCCAGTCTGTTGGAAAGCAAACACAAAAAGAAAATTACGATGAAATAGTCTGCACCTTCAACGTGAAGGTCTCCCTCTCCCGCGTGGACTTCGTTCATAAGACAGGTACGTGGTACTGTGCTGACATAGTTACAGTTACACAAGTGTTGTATGACTTAGTGTCATCACAGAGTTCAAGTCCTGGAGAGCAGCTGTGTTGCTGTAGTTGTACAGTTAATGTTGTGTGCAATATGTTAGTGTCATTATGTAGTTAACCTGGTATCAAGTAATCATCATCATTATATTTGTTGTTGTCAAACAGCGATGTCAGTAACACAGACATCTACTTGGAGTGGTTGAAGACTTTGATATTGTAGTGGATGAGAATGTGGTCACCTTCAATGCTCCGGGGCAGCACCATCTGGAAGGACGGGTGTTCAGGTCCTGAGCTCAATGGTCACAAGCTATGGAACCCCGTCTTTATTCCAGTTCCACAAAAGTCACACTCAGGGTGCTGAATGACTTCAGACCAGTGGCCTTGACCAAATGACCCTATGAATTTCATTGTTTCTGTGTGCTCCTCCTTTGTTTACTCTTTCATGGAAAGTGCTGCTTCCGGTATTTTTTCTTTTTAAACCATCATCTAATTCAGGGGTGGGCAATTAATTTTTGCCAAGGGGCCGCATGAGAAATTGGGATGGTTTTAGAGGGCCGGGCTAATATAGTTAACTCAGTTTTACCCAATATTGTATATATATATATAGTATATATACTGGCGGGGGGCCAGCGGGCGGGCCGGTCAGAGACAGGAGGCGGGCCGGATGCGGCCCGCGGGCCGCCCCTTGCCCAGGTCTGATCTATATGAATTTAAATTTTACCGGCTAATGAATATTAAATCTAAAAGTATACTTGTTAACTTAAAGCAAATTTATTCAAACTGTATTATGATTGATTAAGTAATCCCTGTGTATAGCTTTAGTATTGTGTATTTATCTCTATATTCTGCCATATTGTCACTATTTGTTCTGATATTGTGATTGTGGGCTTATTATATGATGTCATGGCTAAAAATGTTCCCACGGAGTATTCTAGGATAGAAAGAGAAAATCCGTTGAAGCAGCGAAGATCAGGATAGGACTCACAGAATATCTATCTATATATGTGAAGCTATCTATCCTTGCAGTCCTATATAACCAGCGACTATTCAAAATATTCACTAATATACGAAAGTAAACAAAAAGTCAGAGCTTTGTCAATAGAGTCGAAACAGCAGGAGTCGTGTTCCTTTTAAACATATACCCGTGTAAATAAGTTAACATATTTTGTCGCTTGTGTAAAAATCCACAGGATCAGCAGTTTTCGCCATCGTGGACTGTGGCACCTCGTGCAACGTTCTCAGTTCCTACCAAGATGTCCTCCGCATCGTGTCTCCACAGAAAACCATTTCCGGTGACCGTTTTGTCTTTAATGCCACGCACTCGGACAGAACCACAGGAACGTACACGTGTCACGGAATTCTTGCGCCCCAGGTGGTCTACCCTACCCCTTCAGGGACTGCCATGGTGATGGCGATGGCGAGGAAGTCAGATGACATCAGGTTCACCACCAGAGACAGATGAGGTGTCACACAATGCTGGTGAGCATGTCTTTTCTTTGTAACTAATTGTCACAATCGTAATGGATGGTTCCCATCATGCACTAAGGAGTTGATTCCGCTTCCTCTTGCCGTCATGTAGCCTTATAAGGTAACTGTAGTTGCTGGTACGCCGTGAAACCCAAACAATTTTCCATATATAGACATTCGCAAGGGTGTTACGTAAAATATACTATATTATTGAACTATATTATAAAGTTATATATTCAGTCTTAGATAAATATGACTTTCTATACATACATGTATCATATTTGGATAAATATAAACACAACTTCACATACCAATACTCTACATCAGCTATGAACTACTTGTAGCCCTAAAGAGCCAGAATCAAGATAAACTTTATTTGTCTATATACAAGTCTCCCATCACTTGTAGTTGTATTGCAGACAGATGCTAAAATGTCAGGTGCCCCATAAAACATATATACACATAGGTTCACAAGATGAAAACCAAAAATAAAAAAAAATCAGACAACCACTTACCTGACAGTTTGAACCTTTAACCCTCCACCTCCCAGCGAGTCAACCAGACACCTGTCCTGTAACTCACCAAACCACGTATCACTAGTCAGTTCATTCTGTTTCTGTGTTGCTGTAGGTGGAAGCTCTACGGACTTCTTGCACTGATTATAATTCCCATCCTGCTGGTACTCATAGGAGTAGTCTTGTTCCTTCACTGGTAAGCCGGCATTACGTGTATCTAGCTTGTCTAACGAGTATATCATTATCAACTGTTTTGTTTTGTTGTATCTGAAGATGATATCCAATTGACAGATTTGTCTAATTTTTGATAGGGACGTTAAACGTACTTTCAGTTCAAGAGTAACCTTTTGTTAAAAGTCTTCTTTACCGTGAATATAATATTTTTTTTTACAAACATATATACACATACATGCTTGCGTGCACTCACTGACATACTCACCTTGAGCTGCACGTGCACACTAACGCACAATCACGAATAAGGTGTTTACTATTCTGGCTCTCATCACAATCTTTCTTATGCAGGTGGGGAGTGATTCAGATTCCTGGTCTGCCGAAAACTAGAGGAGAACCACGTGACTTGAGACATATTCTAGAGAATCTGCTGCAGCCTGTCATTGGTTGCTGGGAAAGGACACGTGGTCTCTGCCAATGCACACGTGCGGAAAACGAGGATCCTTCAAAACTCCGAAGTCAAACCACGATCAAGACGAAGAGAATTCTCCCGAAGCTGAAGCATTATTAAGTCAGAATGAAGATAAAAAACCTCTGCACCATGGTGCAAAACCAGGCAAATCGAAGAGCGATTTATCCTATTCCACAGAGGTATCTTTTAAAAGCGACAGAAACGACGAGCGTAAAGACGATGAAATGTCTGTTGTAGTTGAGCATGAAGACGCAGAGGGTAAAATTATTAGTCCAATGACTGTAAAAGACATTGTTTACCGAATTGAAAGCACCCAGTGTATACCACAAACATCTAGCGCCATGACAGAAGAAGGGAGAAAGGATAAAGAAAAAATCAAGAGAATAAATGTGCCGTTAAAACCAGCACGAAGTGAAAAAGGCATGGAAGGAACAGAGGAGAGAAAAGAAAAAGAAAGTAGTGAAGCCGAGTCAGAAACAATTAGCAATGACGATATAAAGGCGAAGTTAACACATAAGCGTACGGAAGACATGGATGAAAGGAAAGAGACAAATAACGAGAAAGCAAACTTTGAAATGGAAGAAAAAGATATTACGGAAATAAAGTTAGGGACAGAAGACAAGAAGGATACAAGACAGAAACAAGATCTAATTCAAGAAACGATGGTGGCAAAGGTTGAGCAAAAAGACAAACTGGAAACAAACAGTGAAGTGGAGAATGCTCAAGAACTGGAAGCAGAGGCAATGGGAGAGCAAACACCAGACACGAGAGCAGAAACAGTGCAAACTAGCGAAGAAAAGGAAAATGGCAGTAATGAAAACGATGACTACGAGACCACCTCTGATGCCGATAGAAGTAGAAATGCTGAAGGTGCTGTTGATGTTGATATGTTGGATGGCGCAAGGTCCACTGGGCAGAACCTAGTCTACACCGACCTGTCTCTCCCTGAACACTCACAGGACGCGGCAATAAAGAGACTACAAGACGCTAGACGTGGACTAAATCCCCATACCCAATAAAGTTAGAGGAAATGACGATGACAACAGCCTGGAAGTGTAAGCAACAATAAGTTCACATGTTTGATGAGGTCACACAGTCCATCGTTAGGGGAGCTAGGGATGTGTCCAGCACAGCTACATCAGAGAGAAGTTTGACAAACTGTACAAAGCCTGAACTATACACACACAGGTTTGTTGTATTCTGACTAAGATTCCTGTCCAGGTGTCCAGTATGTTGACTTAGTTCCTCATCAGCCTGCAACTACAACCTCCCGTGACAAGCAGGGAGCTAAAACAAAAACTTGTCTGGATAAAAGTGGATCTTTAGTCAACAACAGGGTTTTTTATTTCAGAAATGTGCTTTTAATGCGAAGAACACAAATGCTAGTTAGAACTGAATGGCATCTGAGAGCTAAGTGTGTAGAAGACCATGTGATGTGGATGTAACATAGACAAAGAATGTACATCGCTCCATCAGTGAGACTGGAGATGTCAGAGACAATGTGAACCTCGGGACAGAAGGAAAGAAAAGTACTGTAATACAAAGGTACCGAAGACAGAAAGATGAGACTAAACATTAGCTGTTAAACAAGTCTCCAGACACTAGCAACTTAAAACTGAAGCCACTGGTCAAGAACAAGACAGAAGAGACTGTTCACAACAAAGACTAAATGAACTGCTCAAACTAAAGTGAACAGGAAGGTGGAGTGAACATCACACTACTCAGTATGTCTCAGGCAACTGGTCACAAGCGGCAAGGGAGAGAATAAACTACAAGGAAAAAACTCTTGGTGCTATCGAGTTACTTGTATTCAGTCATGTGTGTCAGCAGGCACTTGAGAACAAGGCACAAAGGACTTGTTAGAAGAGATTGCTTACAGACCAAGCAACGAGAACTGTTTATTGACAAGAGTGGATGGAAGTACACAGTGAAGGCAGAAGAAGCTGTTCACAGACACACTGAACTAATAGTTACACTTATCTCCACCTTAAATCTTTGAGAGATGTTTTACGAAGTAGCAAGGGGGATAAGAAGACCAGCATGATATTGGTAAAAGCTCACTTCCAACTTGATCATCACTTTGTCTTCTGTGATAAAAAATCTTTTATTGCGACTAGTCGTATGACATAGCACACAAGCCTGAAAACAACCCAAATATAACCCACCTTTCACTGACTTTCAGAATACAGAAGGAAATACCTTTGAACGACCGATGTTTATGTGCATTGCCACCACCCTCCCAACAGTAAAGTGGGGGATCCTCGTATATTTGTTATCGTCACGGATCTCACCATGTGACCTGTAGTTGTTGCTTTCCTTGTTTACATATGTCAGGCCTGTGTGTATGTGATTGTTTACTACTGTGATGATGCGTGTCGGAGCCCAGACTTCATGTACAAAGTGAAATGGTCACACATATAAAATATACATATTGTGGTTAATATGCTACATTTCGAAGTAGATGGTAGTATGCTTAAAACCTGTTTGAGTCGGTAAGTGAAAGCTCTCACACAAATATATAATTACTCATTGAGCCTGTGATATAAGGAAAGCAGCGACCTGCCGACTACATTTGAAGTCATTGTGTTGTTATTTTGAACATGTAGTTACAATACTGAGCACTGTGTTTTGTGTCCAAAGCTATTTTGAGTATTTTCAGTTTGTATAAAAATCGTAAATTGTGCACAGTTTGCTAGAAATATATTATAGTTATATAGAATCACCCTGTTGGTTTAAAATAACATGCTTTCTGTCAAAATATTTCACAGGTGCTTTTATAGAGTATTGAAGGCGAGGGAGTATCATACTTTGTCTGCGTGCGTGTGAGTGCGCGAGTGTGTATGAATATGTGTGTGGGTGGGTACATGCACGCGCTTGTATGAGTAAGATTCATCAATCGGTTAACCTTCTTTCTCTCTCGTCTTTCTCTTTCTTCCTTTCTAGAATTTCAGTGTCTGTAAAGGTGTGCAGCGTTAGTCAATGGTAAGATTGTACAGGTTAGTAATGTGACACAACATTTAACCACCAACTTGTATTACACAATCCGTCATTCAACAAACCTTTGATGTCTGCCGCCTACACTCAAACCTGTGTAGTCAGCTAGTAACAACCAGACTAAACACTAACTCTACTCACAGCCAAACGACCACCGGTGAACCCAAAAGAAAAAAGATATTTTTAAAATCCTGTCACAAGCTAGGTGTGTGTTGGAGAGATTGTGACGATCGTGGTTAATGATGCATGAAGCTTAAATAAACTACACTTTTAAAAATGAGTAGAGAAACAAGGAAAATCCATCTTTTCTTTGTTTTGTGGTAACACACACACATCTGTAGACTCACATACAACTAGATGCACACGCTCACACAGATGGACACAGGGTGACAGATACCCTGAAAAAACACACAAAGCAGCATACAACCGTTGCCCGTGAGATCCCGCGAGAAAAGACGATACGTGAATATCACATCTTCTATTTTATATCACCACTACCACTACAGCATCACCAGCAATAAGAATATTTTATTTTTTCTCTCCGGTAAAAGCCAGAGAATCCCTTCAGCACAAATAAACCACCTTACACTGACACCTTGTCTCGTCACCTGGGTTACCCGAACAGGGTAGACAGCTTCAGACTTTCCCAGAAAGTAGGCGACCTACATACACAGACAAATGTCGAGAGTATTTGTGTCTGTGACCACAGCTTGATAACAGGCAGTCGTGTGGAGGTTGTAGTCTTGTTTTGTGTTCTGATAATTTGAAGTTGTTGTTGACGACTGACGATGTCACAGCAGGGAACTATGATGATTACAGTATTCTGTCTGCTACCACTGTTTTCGCACCTCCAACCTGCGACAGGTGAGACGACAGGTAGGTGAAGTCTTCATGTCTACTGATGTCGGTAATGGCCGCTACACATGTCTGATCTCGTCTGACTCGAGTTCTGTTTAATACCAGATAATGTTGAAGGGGTAGAGTAGGTCGTGACTAGGTTTGCTAGGACGATGTACAAATCTAGAGTCCAGTGTCCAGAATAACCAGCACTTTAAGCCAGAAGCTGCTTTAAAATTTTAAACAGTTTTTTCAAATATGGAAAATATTTTGACCTTGACCTTTACCTCTATCACAACAGTGTTTTGAGTGAATTTTATTTTGACAGATCATTCCCCCCTGTGAGGTTTTAAACAATAATAGCTTAGCTGCTGAACACACGGTCGACCTCGAGGACAGACGATGTAAAACCAAGGAAGTTCAGTTCCCACCTGAAATGCTTTATTAATCAAGTTTCTAGAGAGTTTTTAAAGTCAGCACTGTAAACTATTTCACTTGTGATTCTGAAAACAGCACAAATAAACTCAGTGATGGGTTACACACACTGACAGTTTGGTTTGAGCATAAACTTTTGCAAGTGTCCTTTAGACAGCTGACATTTTAATAATCATCACCATCATTATCATTTTATACAGAACATTTACCAGCTTATCTGTTTCGGCAGATGGATAGATAGGTGATGGGTAGATGAGAGTGGGAAAGATATTTTGGAGAAAGAAAGGAAGCAATAAATGGAGGAAAGTGGTCCTAGTATTATATTTACCTGCCCATCTGCTATTTGCAGGAGAACTTCTGGAATCTATTGGAAGTCAAACACACAAAGAAAATTACAATGAAATAGTTTGTACTTTCAACTTGAAGGTGTCCCTCTCCCGCGTTGACTTCGTTGATAAGACAGGTAAGTGGTAATGTCCTTATACAGCTACACAAGTGTTGAATGACTGTCATTGTCATCACAGAGTTCAATTCCTGGCGAGCAACTGTGATGCTTTAGTTATGCAGTTAATGTTGTGTGGAATATGTTAAAGTCATTATATAGTTAACATAGTAGCTAACAAATTTCATCATCATAGAGTCCAAACAATATTTGTTGTTGTCAAATAGCGATGTGAGTAACACAGACATCTACTTGGCGTGGTTGAAGACTTTGGTAGCTTTGATATATAAATGTATGAGAATGTGGTCATCTTCAAAGCTCCGGAACAAGATGGGTGTTCAGGTCCTGCCCTCAATAGTCACAAGTCTGTTTGACCTTCCCTAAACTCTCGATACTTTCCTAAGCTATGGAAACCCCATCTTTATTCCAGTTGTAAAGAAGTCACACTCCGAGTGCTGACCAGTGGCCTTGACCCTATGAATTTCATTGTTTCTGTGTGCTCCTCCTTTGTTAACTGAGTCATGGAAAGCGCTGCTTCCGTTTTTTTTTTTTAACCATCATCCAAAGGAATTTAAATTTCTCCGGCTACTGAATATCCAAAAATATACTTGTTAGCATAAGCAAATTTATTCAAAGTGCATTATGCTGATATTGTTATTGTCGGCTTATTAGATGATGTTATGGCTAAAAATGCTCCCAGGAAGCATTCTATGATGGAAGGAGAAAATCCGTTGAAGTAGCTAGGATCAGGATATAGGACGTACAGATATTTATCTATATATATGAAGCCTTCTATCCTTGCAGTCCTACAGAAACAGTGACTATTAAAAATATTTACTACAATCAAAAAGTCAGAGCTTTCTCAACGGGGTCGAATCGGCAAGAGTCGCGTCCCTTATAAACATATACCCGTGTAAATCAGTTAACATATTTTGTCGCTTGTGTAAAAATCCACAGGATCAGAAGTGTTCGCCATCGTGGACTGTGGCACATCGTGCAACGTCTTCAGTTCCTACCAAGATGTCCTCCGCATCGTATCTCCACAGAAAACCATTTCCGGTGACCGTTTTGTCTTTAATGCCACGCACTCGGACAGAACCACAGGAACGTACACGTGTCACGGAATTCCTGCAACCGAGGTGGTCTACCCACCTCTCTCGGGTGATGGTGATGATGATGGCGGTGGCGATGGTGATGGCGAGGAAAGTCAGATGACATCAGCTCCACCACCTGAGACAGATGAGGCATCACACAATGCTGGTGAGCGTGTCTTTACTTTTTTTTAACTGAGACATCCACTTACCTGGCAGTTTGAACTGTTATCCCTCCCCCTCCAGCGAGTCAACCAGACACCTGTTCTTGTAACTCACTAAACCACGTATCACTAGTCAGTTCATTCTGTTTCTGTGTTGCTGTAGGTGGAAGCTCTAACGGACTTCTTGCACTGATTATAATTCCCATCCTGCTGGTACTCATAGGAGTAGTTTTATTCCTTCACTGGTAAGCCGGCATTACGTGTATCTAGCTTGTCTAACGAGTATATTATTATCAACTGTTTTGTTTTATTTTATGTGGTTTATATTTATCTTATCTGAAGATGATATCCAATTAAAGCTTAAAGCCTTAAACCTTAAAAGTACTTTCTGTTCAAGAGTAACCTTCAGCTACAAGACTTCTTTACCGTGGATATAATAATTCCTTATTCATAAACACACATATATATCTACAATGCTTGCGCGCACTCACTGACATACTCACCTTTAACTGCACGTGCACACTAACGCACGATCACGAATAAGGTGTTTGCTATTCTGGTTCTCATCAGATTCTTCTTATGCAGGTGGGGAGTGATTCAGATTCCTGGCCTGCCGAAAACTAGAGGAGAACCACGTGACTTGAGACGTATTGTGGGGAAGCGGCTGCAGCCTGTCACTGGTTGGTGGGAAAGGACACGTGGTCTCTGGCAATCCACACGTGCGTACAACCAGGATCCTCTAGAACGCCTAGAGTCAAACTGCGATCCAGACGAAGAGGTTTCTCTTAAAGATACAGAATTAATAGCTCAGAATGAAGATAATCTGTCTCTGCGCCTTGATGCAGCACCAGAGAAATTTAAGAGCGATTTACCCTATCCCGTAAAAGAATCCCTTGACTACGAGGGTAACGACAATGAAGTGTCTGTTGTTGAAGAACGTCAGCCATTATTGCGGGGTTCATTTCACAACACCAAACCCACTCAGGGCGCTAATGCTAGTATCGAGGAGTATCAGACATCACCACAACCTACACTTTCACCTAACAGCACCGACACCAACAATGAAAACAGTGATGTTGAGGACCGTCAGACGTTACAATCTTTACATTTATCCAGCAGCACAAAGGCCACAGATGTCGCCGCAGACCTGAGTGCAGCATCTTTGTCACGTGACAGCATTCAGCATAAAGAGGAGTCAGCTCATACAAATAGTCATTCATCTGCTCCTCACGACACAGGAGCATTAAAACCTGAACCTACAAAGTCACCTGTTCCTCCCAAACGTAAAAAACAACCGTTGAAAGATTCGTCTCCACTCATTGACCATAAAGAGTCAATGAACGACCGTCCATCTCAGATCTCTACAGAGAGTGAAAATGATGATGTAAGCAAGAAAAAAAGCAGTCGTGACCCTGGGGCCAGCTTGCAACACACACCACAAACATCTGGTACCAGGATAGAAACAGAGAGAAGAAAAAATGAGATAATGAGCGGGCAGTTAAAAACATCACGAAATACAGAAGGCATAGAAGGAACAGAAAAGAGAGAAGACGAGAAGGTAAGGGTCGACATGAAAGAAGAAGAAAGTAGTGAAGCAAAGTCAGAAACAATAAACAATGACGACGTGAAGGAGCAGTTAACAACAAATAAAAAAGGAAGACGTTGGTGAGAAGAAAGAGACAGACGACGACAAAGAAGAAGGTGAAATGAAAGAACATGAAACTCTGGAAGTAAAGTCAGTGACAGAAAGCAAGGAGGATGCCAAGCAGGACCGAACTGAAGAAACGATAGCGGCAAAGGTTAAGCAAGAACACAAAGAGGAAACAAAGAGGGAAGTGGATCATTCTCAAAAACTGGAAGCAGAGGCAGTGAGAGAACAAAAGGAGAATAACGAAGACGATGACTACGAGACCGCCTCTGATGACGATGATGCCGATAGAAGTAGAAATGCTGAAGGTGCTGTTGATGTTGATAAGCTGGATGGCGTAAGTTCCACTGGGCAGAACCTAGTCTACACCGACCAGTCTAACCCTGAACAATCCCAGGAATGTTCTGACGGCGAAAAGAGACAAACAATTAGAGGTAGACTAAAAAGTTTATCCAGTAAATTTAACCAATTTGACGATAGCAACAGCCTGGACGTGTAGGGGACAAGAAGTTCACACGTTTGATGAGGTCACACAGTCAATCCATCGTGAGGGGAACTAGGGATGAGTTCAGCACAGTGTTACATGAGTGAGAAGTTTGACAAACTGTACAAAGTCTGAACCACACACAGGTTTGTTGTATTCTGACAAGATTCTGTCCAGGTGTCCAGTATGTTGACCTTAGTTCCTCATCAGCCTGCAACTACAACCTCCCGTGACAAGCAGGAAGCTACTGCAACAGAAACTTGTCTGGATAAAAATGGATATTTAGTTAACAACAGGGCTTTTTATGTCAGAAATGTGCTTTGAATGTGGAGAGCAGAACTGGTAGTAAGAACTGAATGTGAGTGAAGATGATCATGTGATGTGAATGTAACAGAGACAAAGACATGTACATCGCTCCATCAGTGAGACTGGAGATGTCAGTGACAATGTGAACCTCGGGACAGAAGGAAAGAGAAGTATTACAAACATACCAGGGTGTGAAAGACAGAAAGATGAGACTAAACACTCGCTCTGAGGCAAGTCTCCAGACACTAGCAACTTGAAACTAAAGCCACTGGTCAAGTACAAGACAGAAGACACTGTTCACAGCAAAGACTAAATGAACTGCTCAAACTAAAGTGAACAGGAAGGTGGAGTGAGCATCACACTACTCAGTATGTCTCAGGCAACTGGTCACAAGTGGCAAGGGTGAGAATAAACTACAAGGAAAAACTCAGAACTAAAAATAGCAAAATTGACTGATTACTCAACTTACTCGTATTTAGTCATGTTTGGCAGCAAATGCAGACCAAGTGAACAGAGTGAACATAATTTAAGCGTATTGTACGACTTCTGTTATGCGAGTGTTTGAAACCCGAGTCACTGGTTGTAAAATATATCCTAATGAATATTTCAGTGTTGTTTGTGCATTTTTACTTTACTTTATTAAAAATAATCTCAGATAACATGTTTATGAATGTCAGCGAATGTCAGCGCGTGTGAGTGTTTTTACGGAGAGGGAACGTACGTGTTTGTGTGTGTGTGTGTACGAGATCACACGAGACAGAGAGGAACCACGTGATCTGAGAATCTGTTGGAGGCTGTGACTTTTTGGGAAAGATACATCATCACGGTCAGACTCCCCCTTGATATACTCTTATATATATATACTTTATACATTAAAGTCTACAGTAACACGTGACACAAATGACAGTACAATGTAGGGGCAGACAATTACAACTGCATGGTGCTAAGACCAGGGAGCAGAAGGCAAAAGAAAATGTGGAAGTCAGGACAGCAAGACAAGCAGCAGATGTCAGGTAACTTTCCAGACTCTTTGACCATCTGTTTACAGGTGAAGCAAGTAGTTGAGAACAAGTCAGAAATGACTGTTCTTTTTAAAGATCAAAACGAAAGAACTGGTTAGAAGAGATTGTTTACAGACCATGCAACGATAACTAGCACACAAAAAAAATTCCATCAAAAAATAGATAATAGTATGAATACGTATTTACAAACTATAGCAAAATCAATGAATATGTAAGAATTATTTACAAATTATCTTTTTAAGTTTTCTCTACGTGCTATGGCCGTAGGCCGTTTGCACTGAAGCATCACAATTACTCTACATGTATATTTTGCTTCCGAAAGTTCACAAAGTTCCAAAAGATTTCCAACATTCACAGTTCACATATATATCTTGGTACCATCCAGTTCACAGATGTAATGAACAACACAATTCAGTCCTCCTCAGATGTGTAGTAACATCAGTTTACAAAGGACTGTTGGTTGTCCCAAAGTTAATCTACACTCTGTCTTTGCTGTAGTTCCTCCTGTCGTTATACCAGTCACACCACACTGCTACATGGATGGGTGGATAGGTTGAAGAACAGACAAACACACGGATGGGCAGACAGATGAAGGCAGTATCTTTAAAACATTAAGTACAGTCAAATCTCGCTACTATGCCACTCTCGGTATTATGCCACTTTTGCTCGGTCCCGTAAAAAATGTAAAAAAAAATTTATTATGCCACCCCTACTCTCGCTACTATGAAACTTTTGTGTGACTGTTAAAAGACACAAGTTGTAAAATTTCACGCAGTGCTCGATTACTATACTGTATGGTAGTGTGGACATCGCAGTTAGGTGGATGGAACATAGCACGCACACAGGGAGGGTGGAGGCTGGCGATGGGGGGGTCTGGTGGTCGCTGGCCGGGTGACAGCCCCTTGACATTGGGAGAGCTGGAGTTGAGAGTTTTGGACTGACGGGTAACTTGAGCAAATAAAGCCGTTTTTACGAACCCTCGGTACTATGCCACTCTCGCTACTATGTCACTTTTGCTCGGTCCCGGTAGGTGGCATAGTAGCGAGATTTGACTGTACATCGTGTTTATTTATGCTTCTTTTTTATTGTCTAGAAGCTAACCTTAATTTATTACTAAAAATCGTGTTTATTCGAATAAATTATTTTTGCTCTGGCCTTGCTCATGTGTTTTTGTAAAGAACATGACTGAAGCAAAAACAAAAAAAATTAATAAATAAAAAAAAATAAAAGAGAAAAATTTAAAGATAGAGAACCACAGATCGGGCAAAACACATATCAGTGGGGGCGTGAGACAACTTTACATTGGTGACCAAAGGGAAATCCATCAATTCTGGAGGTACAACCAACAAATATGTGGTTACTGTTCTTAACGATGATGAGGTGAGGAGGAGAAGGAGGACGGGGATAACGTTTAGGGCGGCATTCATCAGTTTAAGCAGCTGGAAACAGAGAAAAGCGATCTTCATGGTCACTACAACCTCCTTAACAACCAAGTACGAAAACATTTAGTTTATTTTTTATCATACGTCATAGAGTAAACAAAACTTCAAAATAGTGTGTAGCTAAAAATAAAGTATTGGGATTCCCCGAATGAGTACATTTCGTTGATGTTTTGTGTAGAACGTGTAGAATCTAATGTTAGCCTCAACACTCACATCGGAAATGTCGTCGAGGTAGATGGAATGCGTACTTATGTTTTTCTGAGACCACTAACCCATTTAAAAAAATATTTTCCGCCTTTTGCAACATTCAGCACCAAATTTTAAGGATCTGAAATCCACAAATTGTCATGGCGTTTAAACGGACAGGTATCTTGATTACAAGCATGTGTCTCCTAATGTCTTCCTGGAATGAGACCCGAGGTATGTGATAACATATGGCTTTTTGTTGTTAAAAGGAATAGCTAGGTCTGAAATCTCAGAACCATCTCATGCGTAATCTACTCTTACCTACCTAAGTTACTACAGACATCATCTAACATTTACTAGAAGTTCTGAACAAAGACGTTTACAACAAGTAATGTTTACTTCTAAATATCCTTTGACAATCCGGTCATAATGCACATTATTGGACATGTGTTTTTAAATATTATAATACACAACCCGGAAAGATTTTTCACAGGTTTACAGACGACAAAAATACGAGGTAAAGAACTCTTTTCACTGGAACATCAAAGGAAAGACAGAAGGAATGAATTTTCGCTTAGGACGCCACAAAAGCCTAACCCCTTTTTTTTCTTTTGTTTAGTTGATCATTATACCCTCGAACTCTATAATACTGTAATACTGTCTCCATGGAAAGAGAACAAGAGGAAGAAGAGTGTAGGTGTATTGCATAGTCACAGTAGCCAAAAGCAGGCAATAACTCGGTTGATTGGTGTTGGCCTGAAAAGAAATAATAATAATAGACATAAAGAAGAAAATAAGAAATGTAAATGTCTTTATTCGCATACACGCACATGAAAGTAATAAGCAAAGTATGTCTCCTACACTTACCATTCTTTATGTTACTTTCAGGAGAACTTGTGGAGTCTGTAGGACACCTCAAGCAAGTAAAGGACCATGATGTCATCGAGTGCAACTTCCATGTGGAGGTCACACTTTCCCATGTCAGCTTCATTGACACAGAAGGTATTCTCACAGTCGATACACCATATATATATATATATGAAGATACATTGAGAATTGTTGTTATTGCATTCTTTTTATTAGGTTAAATTGAATACAGTATCTATGCTGCTGTCTCCATGCCATGGAAGTGTTATTCCTATCAATTCTTGTTGTCTTACTGTTGACTTTAATCTGTTCTGTAATTTCTTGTCATCAAGATAAGCTTATATTTACTTTTCCTATTGCCGTACACTTCAAGTCGTCCCTTCTCATGGTCCTGATCGTTATTATAGGGTATAGAATGTCCATGTTGTCAAATCCTGGATGCTTCAAAATATCAGCTATGGTGTGGTTGTCTTATAATTAGCCTTGTATGTAACAACTATTGTGTAGTATAGTCAGCCTCGTCACCTACAACAACACACACAGGATTATGTGTGAAGGTTTTGACAAAACACAGATGACCAGACAACAGAGAGAAGACATCAAACTCAGTAGAGTTAAATTTTTGCATACACTTAGAAGGTTTAAGCAGAAGTTTAACTACTTAGTTAATATAAATACAAACATTACAAACATTATAGCAGACTTGTGCACATGCCAGATGACATGAAACTGTTTATTAGACCAACCCTCAACTTTATTTTTTGCGAGGTTAGGGATCGGTTTGGAAATCCAAAGGATAAAATATGAAAGTTATGACTGTTTACAAGTGTGCCAGAACTGAGTCTGAGAAGTCTTCTTGTGACATAAACTCAACTCTACTTACCTCAGTCTACAGTCTGTAGACAGAAATTTGCCCCGAGTTCAGAGGCAAATAGCAGTGAACTTAAGGCTTAAAGAGCAATGGTTTAAAGAGATTTATTTTCCGCATTTGAATATTGAGCTTGAAGAACACATTTTTAAACAACAGCTGTGTCGATGGAGGTTTTGGTGGCATGACTGAGGTCTGGTACACGTCTACACGCTTGAGTAGTCAAGCCATGACTGAGAAACCAGAGACTTTGTAAACTTGGTAAACACAGAGACAGCTGTTAACCCTTTCTCATCTTCACTTTCACATTTTATCATCTAGATTATTAACCCTGTCTTTCTCATGTGAGGGTTTGCTTTTGCGGCATTAGCTTTGTATTAAAACATGTTGATGTGAGATGTATAGCGCTTCGTTGGGTATTCACACACCTGTATACAACTACCACGTGACTGACCTATGTCTCCTCTGGTGTTTGTTTTTTCTCCCTTCATTCCTTTGAGTGCCTGTTTTTCTCCTTTGTATTTTGTTTAAACTACTTTAATTATCTTAGTCTTAGCTGCTTAACATTCTTTCTTCTTTTGTTTCCTTCTGTTTTTACCCTCTTATTGTACATCAATTTTAAATATTTGTCGTTAAATTACACGGTACATGTGAACTCCGACAGGTGAATATGTTTTCGGCGTTGTGAACTGTGTGAGCTCTTGCGAAGTTCACAACAACTACAAAGATCGCCTACGCATCGTGTCTCCACACAACACAAGTTTGGGGAACTCTTTTGTGTTTGAACTCTCGGGTTCAGAGATGAGTGCCGGGCGTTACACGTGTTACGGACTCCCCAAGCCTCAAGGGGTTTCCCCTGCACGTGACCATGACGAAGAAGGCGAGGAAAGTCAAACGACGACTTTGGCCCAGCATCCTGAAGCTGATGAGGTTTCACAAAGTAAGAGTGAGCTTGTGTTTGCTGTCTTTGTGAGAGTTCAAAATGCACTTCAGCATAAGGCTACACTTCACTACAAACACCAGCCCCTCTCCACTGTCCTCCATCCTTTGATGTCATGCACCCGACATACCCTGCTTACAGTCACTAGGACAGAGCTAGAACTATAGCATTTGAGAGTATATACACACACACACAAAATAAAATTTCAGATAAGTAAGCTATCTACAGTTTAATTGCAATTGGTGTTCTCATTTATTATTTTAAACTAAATTTCTTTAAATTTGCTTGTATGTCTCATGTCGATACTTAAATATTATGTGTGAATGTTTTTCATCCTTTTAGCGCTTCTTTGTCAATATCCTTTGTATTCTTCCTTCACTGTTTGTAGTTGTGCTTCACACGATTGTTGAAATAATGTGAACAGAAGCTAGCAACCACAAAATCTGAAGCCACAGATGCGCAAGAAAACAATGAATCACACAATTTCAATCCTCCTCCCACCCATCAAAGCAGACACTGCCAATCAAACACTTCACCCTTTACTTACACTGTCTACGTATATACAGTCCAGTTAATGCTGTTTCTATGCTCTAGGTGGAAGTATGAACGGACTCGCTGCTCTAGCAATAATTCCCATCCTGGTAATAATAGTACTCGTCTTCTTTTGTCGGTAAGCAGCATCATAGTTATCTAGCCTGTATAATAAGAATATTGTAGTAAGTAATTTTTCTCTAGGGGTCTGCTATTTATTTTATCTGCAGATGATATTTAATTACAGATCGATCGGCATTTGATGAAAACGTTAAAAGCGTTTCAGTTAAAGTGTTGTAAAAACAGCAAACAGCTTGTTTGAATTCTGTCCTTATCATGGAGAAAACACTTTTTAATTCACAGCCACTTCTATATAATTATATATATATGTGTGTGAGTGCATGCATAAACTCACTCACCAAACAACTTTCTACTGTACAAGCCCACTAACACATGTTCAGCAACATGGCGTCTGTCTCTCCTGGTTCTAATCAGAATGTTCTCCTGCAGGAGACTTGGGCTTCGGATTCCATGTCAAAGGGAAACATCGGTGGTTAACAAGTCTTTGAACAATGGTCGAGACGAAGAGGCGCTTTTAGGCAATGGTAGCAACTCACCTTTACACCATGGTGCAGCACAAAGAGGCGATGTTCTCGGATCCCATTCTCATATAGTTGATGACAGAATTGACGAGGGTAAAGAATACAAAGATTCTGGTGTCAAAGGGCATCAGGATTATCTGCGGGTTTCATCTAACAAGGTCGAGTATACAAAGAACAAAAATACTGGTGTTGATGTGTATCAGGGATCAACACATTCTTCCTTCTCGAAAGTAGAAAAAGAGCAAACTAAAGAAAAGATGGAGAAAAAGGACTATAATGAAGACGATGACTACCAGACCGACTCTGATGACGATGATGACGATAGAAGTAGAAATGCTATAGGTACTCTTGATGTTGATAAGTTGGATGGTGCAAGTTCCACTGGGCAGAACCTACTCTACACCGACCTGTCTCTTCCTGAACAATCCCAGGAATGTTCTGACGGCGAAAAGAGACAAACAATTAGAGGTAAACTAAAAAGTTTATTCAGTAAATTTAGCCAATTTGACGATGACAACGAAATAAAATATGATGAATCAGTGAGAGAACAAACAGCAGACACGAGAGCAGAAACAGTGAAAACTGGCGAAGAACTGGAGAAAAGGGGTTCTAATGAAGACGATAACTACGAGACCGCCTCTGATGATGACGATGATGACGATAGAAGTAGAAACGATGAAGGTCCTTTTGATGTTGATAAGTTGGATGGTGCAGTTCCACTGGGCAGAACCTGTTCTACACCGACCTGTCTCTTCCTGAACAATCCCAGGAAAGTTCTGACGGCGAAAAGAGACAAACAATTAGAGGTAAACTAAGAAGTTTATCCAGTAAATTTAACCAATTTGACGATATCAACACCCTGGACGTGTAATGGACAAGATAATAAGTGATCCTCAAGCTAACACGTTTGATGAGGTCGCACAACCACGAGGAACTGGGGATGTGTTGAACACAGTACCACATGTGAGTTAGAAGTTAGAGAAGATCAACAAAATCTGAACACACACACATATATACAGAGGGGCAAACAAACAAAAAATGAGCAAGAGTAAAAGATATGAGCAAGTGAAAAATATGATTAAGTAACACAACCTAAAGAAAAAAATTACAAGAAGGACATTCATATGCACACCTACAATAACAACAAAACACACGTACACACACCTGACAATTTATCTGTTTGAGCAGCTAGACCGCAGATGGTACAAACGATTTCAGGTGCCTATTGCTTCCGCATATTCGGTGTTTCTATTCCTTTTGAGCCGATGAAGAAAAACAAGAAAGAAGAAGAAAGAATGAAGAAGAAAGGAAAAAGGAAGAAAGAAGAAGGTGCGAAGGGGACGTAAAACAGACAAAAGGTCGTCACACAATGAGACTGGAGCTGTCAGGGACAATGACTAGTCAAAGGCAAGGCAGAGGAGACTGTTCACTGGCAGTATTAAATGAACTGTTCACAATGGAGTCAGCAGGAACTGTTGACAGACAAGATGGACTGAGCGCTATACTGCCCGACATCTCAGAAGCAAGTTAATAATTTACGATAGTCACGAAAAGCAGAACTTATCGTCTGCAATGTTTGCATCTTGTTACTAATCAAATGTCCTAAGGACAATAATGGGATTGCAAACTAACCCACTGGCAGCCAAAAAATATTGTGTGATCCATGTAAAAATACTTTAGATAGTAAATACGGTTTTCGTATGTATTGAAGTTTTTCGACAATTTTTTTGTAAAATGTGTGATGTGTGATGTCTGTCAACCGAATGCTGGTTTGAAATCAGGCTCTTGTAAAATTTCCTTTTTTACCATTTTAAATGTGGTTTGTGGCATTGTTTCTGGAAACGTGTGTTTGTGTTGATTAACTCTTTTCAAGACTTTCTGTGTCAATGTAGAGGGCTTTTTTTAATCACATGTGCTTGAGAAGGTCCTTTGGTTAGCGTACTAGACTTCGAAGTAGATGCTTATTTGCTCGAAACTCGGATGTCAGCAAATGGAAGCTGCCTCTGTGCATCCAAAACCAGTTCCTGTACAAAGCTCACTCCCGTCTTTACGTTGGTGTATAACATATTGCAGTATATGAATCTACTTCTAGAATTTTCCGACAAATTGACCATGCAGGTTCTCTACAACTTCCCACGTCTATAACAAAACTTCAATTGAGCTTTGAAATGGAATTTATAATGCTACATTCGCTAGAATGGATACCAAAAGAAAAGACAGATGAATTTGTAGGTAGTTGGATCAACAGACAAAGGCAGACAGAGTACTAAAAATTTCATATTCATCTCATTTGATATACAATTTTTTTTCGCCAGAAGGCTTAAGTCTAGATTATTGCTAAAATAATGTGTATGCCAATAAATTATATCGCTACTGGCCTTAATCATCAAAGGCAGGATAGGAGGGATTTTACATGGGGCAAGACAAGAGGAACCATTCAAAAACAGGGGTAAAAGGAACTACTGGTTATAAAAACAAATGTTTTGACAGACAAGGTCCTCGTTGTATTGCATGGTATTCACTGATTAAATATTCAGCCGACTGTTTACATTCTACAGAGTTAGACATTCCACAAGCCTCTTGTTGTGTCTCTCATGATGTAGGGCTGTCAGACTATGCTCGCAGAATCAGAGCGACGTATCCAAGAAATGAAATGCTTTAGGAGGCTGTGGTGGGTGCCTAGGAGACTCTGCCATCGTCAGGCGGTAGAAGCTGGTGTGGTCCTTGCTGAAGGTGCTTCAAGGCTACAACGAAGGCTACAGAAGCCGTGAAAAGCATAAGAAAAGCAGGATGACTAATGTGGAGTGAACCGGCCGTTGACTGAGCAACCTTGTCAGGCAGGTGAAGGACCAGCCCCGCTGGCGCGTTCTCCTCTGCTACTCTTCATCGTATCAGCCTGGACATAGCATGAGGGTCAATGTAACCGAAGAGGATCTTTGGTGTAACCTTACGTGGACATGACGGTCTCGGAGTCGTGGGTGTGCTCTCTCCACTACGGTCAAGGGTTCGAAGCCCACTCGGGCAAATGACGGGAAATATTAGAAAGTAGAAATAGAATGTCCATTCACCCACACACATACACAAACGCGCGCGAAGGATAACAAAACTCAAGTAAGACAAGACTATCAGCTTAATTAGTGTTTTGTAATTGTTTCAATCTTAGTTGGGTCGGATCTTCATATCGGCCTTCTTGTAGGACCTAAAGTCCTCGTGCCAATCATACCAGAAAATCCCTCGTGGCTTGAGTTGTTGCTGTTGTCGCGATCCTATAGACTCCATTTAGGTACGAAGAAAAGCAGTTATTGAACCACCATCCCCCCCTGTACGTCACAGCACACGCTTCAGTCGTGCTTTTATCATTACCGGTCAAACGTCGAGAAGGCTTGTCCATTGTGGACAAATGATGAGAAGTTTGGTGTCAAGGCCATTACCTGTTTGGAGAAAGAAGCACAAATCAAGACTTTTATAGTTTTCAACTACCACAGAGGATCAGCGAGGATTACTTAAATGACTTAGGAAATGATGGTGATACAAATGTTCACTATTTACACTAATAATCATAAAATAATAAACTCATGATAATAATAGGAGAAATCATGATGAGCTGAAACGAAGAAGCTGATGGTGGACAAAGTAGGAGTACATCAAGTGCAAGACCTACAAACATGCGGCATGAATGAAAGATGCTGATATGATGAAGACATGATGTGTGGTGATCGCGGGGTGAAGCACATGGACACAGTTAGAAGTGGTGTGGTGAAACAGTAAGTTCTTTGATCAAAATGGTGTCTCAGAATGATTGGAGGAGATAGAATAAAAATAATTCGAAAGAAATGTAAAAGACTATTCCTCCTTCTCTGTGTCGCTGTATTTCAGACTTCATGACTTTATTTTCTTACTTACATCTGCTTCACTATTTTTTTCCACTTACTTTCTTCGCGTTTCATGTCCATCCTAGTCACTTACGGAATGAAACCGATAGCATACGATATGTGATAGCATGTCCTACCCACAATCTACTGGTGTAGACATCCACTTATGTCGGGAACTTGATTAAAAGCATCAGTGCCTGCTGACCTGTCACTCCCACACTACAAATAATTACATCTCGACTTCCGGTAGGTAGCTACCAAGGTCCTGTATGTCATTCCGACTTTGACACTAAAATCAGACTGTGAAAACAAGTCTTATAATGATTCATCACTCCCCTGGTGGGAAGGCGACCTCTGACCTGCGGTACCGTGATATCCACCGACGTGCAGAGTGTAGTTGTTGCTTTCATTGCTGATGCTGAAGGTGTCGTAGATGGCAAAGCCAGTGGTGTTGTCCCAGTCAGTCAGGTCCATACGCAGACTGTAGTTACCGCTGGATGTCATCAAGTAAATGTTTTCAAGCCCTGCAAGAGATAGCACCTAATATCGATGGGGCTTCGCTATGCAGAACATTTGTTAACCCCATTACGATTCATGAACATTTGTTAACCCCCATTACAATTCATGAACGTTTGTTAACCCCCATTACGATTCATGAACGCTTGTTAACCCCCTTTATAATTCATGAACATTTGTTACCCCCATTACAATTCATGAACGCTTGTTAACCGCCATTACTATTCACAAAGAGAAGGCTGCGTGTATGTCTTCGTCTACGCCTGTATGTTGTATCCAGTACATGCGTTAACCAGCATTTTGATTTTCTGCAATGAATGTATAATTGATACTATATAAATATGTTACGAATAAATTATAATCTATTTGAATAACATTATTGTAACAAATAATGCTGACCTAGCCAGAACTCGCCATTGAGGTCACCAAAGCCGTACTTGTACTCAGTCCAGTTCCTGTAGAAGTCCACGCTGCCGTCCTGTCGTCGCTGTATAACCTGAAGTAGGATTGGAACCAGTTACAATCTGCTTGAATTTCTAGTCAACCTGCAAGCGCCTTGACCCTCCGAAGTCCAAGTAAAACATCTTTTGTGTGTAATACCGAGAACGTAAAGCTAGGGGGCGACACAGTGACTGATGGACATGCAGGTGTTTGTTCAAACAGACGCAGCTTCAGGATATTGCAACTTCAGGTACATCTCCATTTATAAACATTTTTCTTATTCTCCCCAGTGTTACAGAAACTGAGAACGGAAAATACCATTAAACCTGTTTCAGCAAGCCATCTGATCTTGACAGTGAGTTCTGCAGGAACATACAAAATGTAAAACAAGATAAAACTCACTGCCCATCCCCAGCGATCGATGTCCTGCTCGCAGTACACTTGTAACGGTGAACCACTCGGCAGATAAATAGTGTACACACCACTGGTGTTGTGGCGTCTGAAATATCGTCGCAGCTCTTGGGTACCCATGGGTCTACACACAAACACAATCAATTTAACAACGAGTTGTGAGGAATAATGCAACAAACTCGGTTAAATAAGCCAAACGTATGAACCGCTCTATAAAAATTAGACAATTAAAGCTCTCCAATTGTTATTTTCATTTAATTTCACTGGAACACCTTTAGCTTTTACAACAGAGATTAGTGTACACATCCAAGCATTTCTAAGCTCTACGAGCAATCATTAGAAAGCTAATTACGAAGGGGGAAACAAATTAGCTTCGTGTTTCGCGATCACCATGATACCGTGATCGTCGGCATCAAAAAGCATTCATCATTTGCAAAACTGTGAGCTGTCTGATTTATAATATGAAAACAAAAAGATTACTTTGGTGCATCCTCACTAAGATGAAGTAGATAGCTAGAGAGCCTTTCAATGGGTTAGAGGAGAAGAAAACACTCTGTTCGCAAGTAATAGATAGATAAGAGATAGATATGGATCAGTTCATGACCATTATAGAATATTAAAAAGGAAATTGCGGCCAAATCGTTATGTACGCAGATTGTATATTGTGTACTGCGACTGCGCGAAAAACGAAGAGATAGAAATGGAAAGTCACCCAAGTTTACTAAAATTAATAATAAGAAGAATAGGAAAGAAATAAGGAAGAATATGAAGGAATGAAAAGAAAGAAAGAAACTAAATGGTGAAAACACGGCAGCAAACAAAAATGAAAGCTAGTGTCATGGGTGATGCGAATGCTGAAGATAACAGTGAAATAACAACAGCAAAACTGCGTTGCTACTACGACTACAGCCACCACTGCTGTTCGCTGTATCAGTACCCAAACCTCCAACATCCACCAGAAATATATTTGTCCCTTACCTTGAGTGGGGATGACAGTTGTTGTACCTTCACAGGTCAGCTGCATCTCGTGGATAAGTGCCAAAAGGTGAGCATTTTGCTCCGTGAGCACTTGGTTTTGAGCAGTCACCTGTGAAATCTGCAACTTTAACCTCTGTAGTTCTGCCTCAGTGTCCGAACAGTCTTCATCTGAAATTATATCGGTTATAAAGTCAATGTTAAAACACCAGTTCGTCCGAGATTCTGTAAGTTTGAACACCCTAGCACCCTTCATCTGAAATCATATTATGTATATATACCATATTTTAAGTCAGTTGTCGGAAAACTCTTCATCCAAAATTGTGTCAATTTCTACTTTAATAACAAAATATGAAAACATTTAAGTTTAACCAAGTCAATATTTTTATGAAATATGTAAGTTTCAAGGCTTTTTTGTTTTGGTTATTTATTTTCGTCTCGCCAACTTTTTCAGTGACGAGATCCAGTCAGCCAGATTCAGTCGTCTGTCATCATTTTTCTCTCCATCCCTTTCTTCGGTTAAGATTTTCTTCCGATTTATTTTGTGTTGCTTGTTGCTGCCTACCAGAAACTTCCAGGTGAACTGTTTTGGTGTCGCTGAGCGATAACCCGTGTTGTTCAAAGTTGACGACGACGGTGTAGAGTCCCTCCTCGTCACGGTGACATTCTGTATCAACAGCCCGGCGTTGGGCAGGTAGCTTACCTTGCTATGCATGCTGGGTAAGGTCAAGAAGTGACCCATGACGTAACTTGCAACAGGCACCTGCTCCTGCCCTGAAATGAAGAGTAGTCCTGAACTTTTCAGTCGGTAACAACAACGTAGCTGTTATGAACGCTTTCCCCTGGGTGTACATCTGTTTTAATACGTGTGTTTGTTTATGAAAGTTATGGATGACATGGAATAGTATAACATGTTGTTTGGTGTTATTCCTTAATATGTTTTAATACAGCAGATCGCTTCCCTCGAATGCTAACCTGTGGCTTGATAGTGCCATTCCACATCGATCACGTGTTCAGCGGAAGAAAGCTGATATTGCCATGGCAATGAAACGTTCTGCCCTCTACAGACAAGCCGAGTGGAACCTGATGGGATGCTCATGGAGGAGGTCCACTCTAGCGCAGTGGATCCTGATTGTTGAACAATATGGAGGAATCAACAAACGAAAAGGGATTTTCAAATGTGCGTACTTGGTGTTTAGCACACCGGGAATAGGCAGTTCTAAAATAAATAAAAATATTCGCCTAACTAAATGCAGGAAAACAGTTCATTAATTTGTAGTTCCAGAAACAGGTTGTGGATATGAGAGGCATTTTTTCCACTGGTATCTATAGGTAGCTTATATGAGGTTGCATTAGACCCTAAACTTACCGAGCAGACTGGAGAAGAAAGTAAGGAGATACACATTTGCACTTATCATCATGCTATTCCTGACCAAGTACACTGAACCACAATTTCAGCTCTTGTGATAAAAACCTCTGTCTAAAACACTTAGATAGTGCATTCACTGACTGGGAACTGGACCACATGTTACATTTGAAACTCATACTCCAAACATGCAAACGAGATTATGCAAAACATCTAATCTATTTCCACTGGCTTCCTGTCCAGGCTCGAATAGAGCATAAACTCACTACACTTTACAGGCTCTGCACCTCATTCATTATTTGACCTACTAACACCTACATTACAGTCCAAGCAGGCATCTCCATACTTTGGCAAATACTTCATTTCCATTCTCAAAAGCAAGACAAAACCTGTTGGTAAATGTGTGTTTCCCCATTAAGCATCAATACACCACTAGCAGCCAAGAGAATCATTAAAACATATACTTCCAACATACATTTTTATTATTATTAAATGTTTGCAATGACAGCATCAGAAAAACAGTTTCACAGTCACTTTAAGTTGTGCATGTGCATGTCACACACACAAATACACAGGAACACATTCACACCAGTATATACAATATCATATACACATCACCTCTTGACCAGCAGCTCATATCCTTGATTACTGGAAAAGTCACAAGCTGATTAACTTTTACTTCATTTACTATATCCATGCACATGACAAAATGTGCTTTTGTGCCTACTGTGAAAATGTAGAAATCATGCACTTCTTTTTCAAAGGTGCCACATGATTGAAAACATAATTATGTACATCAAATGTAATGCATGCAATGCATAGCATCATACACCACTGCCCATACATACAAACACTCTCTCTCTCTCCCTCGATCTCTCACACACCACACACATAGAGCACATCTAGGAACCCACACATTTCTAGAACATTTGTGACTAAAGCACACTATCAGCTTTCTTTGCTGTGTTTTCTTTTAAAGATTTGGTCTGTCACCAGCTTCACCATTGCATGCTCAGTCAAAAACACTGAAGCTGCCACCACCAACAAACAGACTCCAGACAGGCCGACATGAGATAGCTTCCCTAAGTAGCCATCTGTGTAGCAGCAATAATTCTGAAGCAGAAAAATAAAATTATAATTTTAACTAAACTGTATTTACATATGACTTCTGGTCCTTCAAATAAAAAGTGTATTACTCCCAATTTTCTCTTATATAACTATCCCAACTTTTCAACATAAAACCAGGCTGCAAGTTTTCAATATTTAAACCCTAGCTGGGCTGTTTTAAAGAACTTGAAGTCTTCCTTCATCTAATACCCTTGTTTGAACTGTTCTTCAACATTCAACTCAAGCATCATGCACTGGTTTGCTTGTTAATAACTTTTCCTCTTTGGCTGATTTGTTGACTAGGGAAATAGATGACCTTGAGCAGAGAGAGTCAAATGTCATGATCACTGGCTCAGATGCATTTTTTGCCAGTTTGGAATCAGTATTTCAAAGAAGACATAATTTTTGTAAGAA